>NW_026251502.1:0-170552 GCF_025024165.1 Kickxella alabastrina | reverse complement strand
GCAGATAAAATAAGCTGCTTGCAATACAACTGCTTGCAAGATCCAAAAAGAATAATAAGTGTAAATAAAAGACAAGCGCTGAATATTCGTTTGCCAAATGTAAACAAAAACTAAAATATTTACCAGTTTTGGACACAGTACCTTAATGTGATTATTATTATAAAAACCCAATGAAACACATTAAACGAGTAATCCACAATAATTCCCTTGCAATGGGCGGCGGAGCTGTGTTTATAGCTATCGAGGGGACAGTGGTGGTGGTTTCCGAATGTGAGGGATTGTGTCGTGCGCGGTAGTTGAGGCGGCTGTCCTGAATTAGTGTTGCGGAACGCGAAGATTAAAATATTTACCATTGATTCTGTTTGTATTTTGTTATTGCAAATCATCACGCGCATAACTGTTTCTCTTCTTTTTTCCTTTTTCCTCTCCGTTCAAATTCTTTTGATATATTTTCAATAGTTACACGCTTCGCAAACCAGAATCACCTTCTTGTTTAATTCACACTTATATTCTAAACATGCCGACAAAGAGAGTCCGTCAAAACGACTGTGCGCAGCCAGTTACCGCAAAGCGGCAGAGGCGACAGATGAACGCTTCTCAGCCAACAAACACAAAGAGAAAGGCTGCCGCGGTCTCCAAGCAGGCACCGTCAGGCAAGAGAGCAAGGAAAAACGCGGATACTGCTGCTAACGCCGCGCAGCCGCAAAACAACAGAAAACACGTGTACAAGAAGAAAGCAGCCCCACGCCAGAAAAAAGCCCAGCTTGTGCCTATTACGCCGTCCGATAGTAAGTGTTTGTTTTATTTGCAGACAGTTGCGTATGCCGACACATATTCTTGCGGCCAGCGTAAAGTGCTTTGGTGCGCTCACAGCATACTAACAGCATTTTACTATTCTTAAATTGTTTTGTAGGCAGCAACACAAAAGAAGGCAATCCAGCTGGTGACAAGCAGGCCGACACAGCACCCGGCTCTTGTCTCAGCAGCGCCCACGTTGATGCCAAGCCCAGCTCGTCGGAAAGACAAAAGATGCTTGAGCGTATGGAGCCGGCTATGCGCGAGTTAAAGCGACACCTCAGCGGACCACATCCCAGCGTCGTCAAACTGGCAGCACCAGTGGCTGCGGAATACAAGCAGAGGGCGGCCACGGTTGCTGATATTGTTTACCGGGCCATGGGGCAGCTTTCATCTGGCTCCAAGCACACGCCGGCTGGCGACCTGGCTATTATAGAAGAGCTCATCAACGCCGACTCGGTCTGGCCCGTTCGGCTAGCTCGCTCGAACTACGCCGCCATTGATTATTTGGCGAGCAGGCTCAGGCAGGACTACGATGCGCTTTCCAGGTGGACAGGCGCACACACATCTGGCGACCACAGCAGCAGCATTGGCGACGTAAGCAAGGGTGCCGAGTCATTTACCTCGTTCGTATCTCGTATTATTCAGGGGCTGCATCAGCATGCCAAGGGAGGGCAAGGACGCCCCGAGCCACGCCGGGTGCTCATTCCGTCCATTGCGCCAGTCAGCACTACAGATACTAGAGAAGAGTGCACCCGCCAGACCACTGTTCGGATTGGCTTGGGAATCGACTCTACGCTGGCCACTGTCGCTACGACCGACAGCTCCGAGGCAACGTTGGACGGCAATGTAGACGCAATCGACAACAACGACGAGTGGTACGCCGGTCTGTTTGCCGCCATCGAGGTCGGGCAAGGCTTGTCGTCGGGTGACGTGGACGATGCCGCGTTGCAGCTGTCTAAGCACTGTCGCCGCATTTATCGCGCGCAGCCCAACCGGCGCTTTGTGTGGGGCCTGACTATTTGCGGCAGCTCTGTCCGGGCATACTTGTTTGGATGCAACTTTGTTCTGGTCTCTGAAGCCATGGACATTTGCACCGAGGCGGGCCGCGGCGAGGTCATCAAGCTGTTTGTTAATTTGTCCTTTAGCGAGGACCACCGGCTGGGTTTCGACCCAAGCATTAAGCACTTGCATGACCTCGACTGTTGGGAGATTACGGTTCCCAGAACAGTTGCCACGGACAGCACTGATGGCACGGACAACAGCGGTGGCAATGCCAGTTCTTATGGATCTATTGGATCTACTGAACGCACATTCTACAGTAGCCACATATTAACTGAGGCTAGTCATTTGTTTGGGCGGCTCACGCGGTGCTTTTTAGCAACGGATAAGAAGCCAACCAGAGACAGTCGCATCAGAAGCAAGGACTGCACCGTTTTTATCAAGGACGCTTGGACCGAGGTGGCTGATGGAAGTGGTATCAATGACGTGCGCGACGAGGTTGCCCATTTGCGCAAGATCACCCGGATACTCGAGTGCTATCCAGAGCTTGCGGGCACATATCCAGTCCTCGAAGCCGGCGGTCGCATTAAATTCCAGAGTTGCAGCAGCAATACATGTACTGAGGACACGACGCGCAGCATTCTTGGGGACCTATTTGACAATGTCACAGTCGGCGAGAAGATTCGGAAGCTGCCATTTTGTGCACACAAGCGCATTGCCACGTCGCCGATTGGCATGCCACTTGATAAGCTCCAGTCTGTCCCTGAGCTGATCATCGCTGTTGCTGATGCTATGCGCGCTCACCACGCCATTGCCGAGCACTGTAATATATTGCACCGTGATATCTCAGCAGGCAACTTTCTTTTCCAGCGTATGGTGGATGGCACCGTCAAGGGCATGTTGATTGATTTTGACCATGCAATCGACTGCGAGAATCTGGACATGATGCCACAAAACGAGCATATCGGCACACTGAATTTCATGAGCGTGAACAACCTCGAGGGCAACAACAACAGGCGTACCGAGCTTGACGACTGGGAGGCACTGATTTATGTCTTGGTGTGGCTCGGGACATTTGGGCTCAATGGCACGCCTAAACATGACAGTGACGCAGATGAGCACAGAAGGATTGCAGCTGCTAAAATCAAGTATTGGGTTGACGGCACAACATTGAAGGACATTGCCAGCTACAAGCGCGACAATTTGGACAGCAGTTTCATGTTTAAATCTATCCTCAACCAGTTTGATATTAGGGTGGATTATATCAATGTTCTTGCAGGGTTGTTGAGCATGATGCGCAATATTCTAATCGACAATGCGGGATGCAGTGAGAATGGCAGGGGTGCAAATATGAAACAGCCTTTTAACCATGGCAACTGTGAATCATCCGCCTCAAAAGTCACGCCCAGTTCACTTTCTTCGTCATCCATATTTGCACTGTTGGCTGAATGGCAAGAAGCTATGGACACTCCAATGATTGATCCGTTTAAGGTGCGTGCTGACATGGCACCAACTATTGCCAAAGAGCTGTTGGCCATGTTGGAGGATGCTGCTGAGTGTTGCCGAGAATTATTGAACAAGACAGGAACTGAGAGCAGCGAGCCAAACGCGATGAACTAGCTAATTTGTTTATTTTTAGGGAGGTTAATTTTGAAATATATTTTTTACATATTTACTATAAATTATTTACATTCAAATACTAATGCTAAATTGAAGCGTGCACATATGAAGTATAACATATTTAATAGTGAATGCAATAAGCTATATATTTGAGAAAATAATAGCTACAGCTGTATAAATATTGAAATTTGTGATTATCCGTGATGTTTTCAGTTTTGAATAACTAGATACATAATCTGTGGTGCCCAAGTCATATTTTGGATTTCTCTTGCTGTTTTCATGTGGCAACACTGCCAATAATGTTAGCGCTGGCGCAGTGTCCATTTCTGATATTGCTTGCTCACATCAAATGTCAACAAAAACCCTTACAGTGCCACTCACACGGCGCTGTTTCTTCAGTTACACACCAGATATCCCCCCTTAAATATTCCTTATTTTTACATTATTAAACAGTTCAATTTACTTAGTACATCAACACCCAGGCGCTACATAATTATGGATTTTGATAATGTTGTTTTCGACTACATTATACCCAAATATACAGATATTGTTAACGAGTGTATTTCATAAATATACTAAATCTATATTTTGTAAAAGTTAGGAAAAGAGAAGAGGAAAAAATAATAAATGTTGGTTTACCTTTTTTATGACTGTGAGTCTTCATACTCGCAAAGAAAAGGGCAACTGATGGGCATTGCCTATAAAGGAAATTGTTGGAATATAGAACGTTCTATGAACTTGTAGATAAATTATAATACTATAAAGTATATTTAATAAATAAGTGCTATGCACTATGAAAGGTAAATAGTAGTGAGCATATTGCCTTGGTCACTGTGTGACTTATTGTTTGTGTGGCTAAACGGTCAAGACTGGTTAATCAGTTGATCGCCATCAACCAACAGAATCAATCACCAGTCAATTCCCTACTCGGATATGTGGGAATTCATATGCACATATAAATACTAATGAATATGAACAGTGGAGGCTGTTCATCCTTTAACTTTGAGTTCATTTTTTGAATATATATAATTTTTAACACAACACTTCTGCTAGACAGATTTTTTGGACAGTCGCTTGAGCCCTAACTGATGGCATTTTAAGAATTGTTCCTTGTAAGAGTATTCCAGGTTGAGCTGACAAAGTGCATTCAGAATGGTGAGGGATTTAAGGAAGTTATTGCATGACACTGTAATTAACTGGCTTGTGCAGATGATAACTGAGCTTGCTATATTATATTGATGGGTCAATGGTTGTCAGTCAGGGTGTGCGGGAATTACTCCCAGATTTGTGGAAAGTGCTATATATGAATCCGATTAATGTAAATCCTAACGATATCGAAGGGCCGCTGAATAAGATGTGTCATTCTTGAAGGCGATAAGCGCATAGTTCCCCCAGCTGTTCAGCAAGGGAAAATTTACAAAAAGCTGGTACTGAGAGAACCAGCAAGCAAATAGCATGAGCCTGCAAACACAGCAGCATTAGTTGGAACCAATGTTTCAGAGCTGTAAAACTTAGACAGATGACAGATAATGATAAAAAAAGTTGCCAAGCTTGAACAGGAAATAGCAAAAGCTATATTCAAGTAATGTTGCCCCGAATAAGCTGATGGCATCCTCGGATCAGAAAATGCATCCATCTACTGAGAAAACTGAGGCATGTGCTGACAAAAGGCATAGGCGACCATTATGAGGCATGTATTATTGCTTTTATTTTAAAAATAAAATGTCTAAAATTTTGTTACAAGTGGTTAATATATAGAAATTTTGTTTTTATTTCTCCACAAGAAGAATATAGGACAGAGCCTTCCATCTCGTCCTTTTTATGTATTCCTACGTGGTTAAAACAAAAACAAAAAGTATAGATTTCTTTGCTGTCAATGTAACGAGAATTGTGCTAGTTATAATATATATTAATTAAAATGAGACTACAAAAAAAGCTGAAGAGCTCACTGTTCAGAATTCGCTGTGCGCATGAAATATTATAAACATATTTCACGCGTCTGTGCTGTCATGTGACTCAGCCCCCATTTCTGATGTCACAGTCAATACTTAAAACAACCTAAGGTTTGACCAAGCCGATGTGACCTAATCAAGCCCTGGCTGTAATATTTATATACAAAGAAAAATAAAAGAAACATTTTATATATTTTATTTGGTTTTTTTATTTTATTTTGGCTGATATTGTCGTGCTCTATAAAAATGTGGGTCTAAATCGATATATTCAAGTCTTAAAAATTACTTACTTAACTGAAAAAGGGGGCAGCGCTGTGTGGGCAGCGCTGTAAACATCATGGTATTCCTTGATGTCAGCCAGCAATAACAGAAATGTGTATAGTGGCCATGATGGCGATCTTGATTCTTGAAAAGGGAAGATAGTGGCTTGAAATGTGTGTTGGGCACCACATCACTCCCTACGAGACTGGTCGCTAATCTTGTCCCAGTACTCCTGAATCAGATCCAGTGAGTCAAAGTTGCTTGTCGGCTCCCAGGTGCTGTCGCCATCAAGCCAGTCAACTAAGTAGCGGATACCACCACGTGTGTTCTTGTGCCTGGTGATGGCTAACACCTCGGCGTGAGTCTCATCAAAGTCGGGTGCTGATGCAAGAGGAATAAGCTGTGACGTCGTATAATTGCGCGGCAGTGGTTCACGTGTCATATCCTCCAATTTGTAGGTGCCAGGTGCTATTATAGCGACAATGCAGTAAGGACCAGTATGCTTGGCCTCAAGTTTGTGCATGCGCTCGCCGCGGATAAGGACTGCTGCTCCAACCTCAAACTCCATTATCTTGTGCCTGTTCTTGAATCGTGCAGTTTGCTTGTCATTGGTAACAGCTGTGCGCTGTGCCACTGTTGTAAAGAGAGTGCCTCGCATGCTGAGTGCACGTTCACGTAGCTGCTCGATCTGTTCAGTGGTTGCCTCCATATCCAGCAGCTCTTCATCAGTGTGGTCGGCAAGCATGTTTGGCTCACGCCCAAACATGGCAAAGAAAGGCGTAAAACCATGACGTGCAGAAATCTTGGTGTTCATTGCATATTGTGCGAAAGGAACACAGCGGTCCCATGTCGCCTTGCGTCCTGCCACTAGCTTGCTGATAACCTGGCTGGCCGTCTGCACTGTACGCTCAGCAGCACCATTGGCACGTGGATGGTATGCTGTAATCAGACGATGGTCGATGCCAGATGCTTGTGTAAGGTGCTTGGCAATTCGGTTAACAAACTCGCCACCATTGTCTGACTGAATGATCTTGGGGAAGCCAAAATTGCCGAAAATGCGCGTCCAGAGTGCTGCAATGGTCTTAGCTTGCTTGTCTGGGATAGCCTCTAAATACACAAATCGTGTGTGAATGTCAATCAACACATGTAGGTAATTGTTGCCATTGCTGGATGTCGGGAATGGTCCTGCCAGGTCGACAGCAACATGTTGGAATGGTGTATCCGACGAAATGGTCTGCAGTTGATGGTGCACAACTGGTGTGTTGTTGTGCCGCTGACAGACAACACAAGTGGCAATGTAGTTGGCAATATCCCTGCGCATACCTGGCCAAGTATGACCAGCAGCATGTAATGCGCCTGCGACAGCTTTAATGCCAAAGTGCCCCTGCAGGTGTTGCTTCTTGACCAGGTTGATGCGCTGGGTGGGGTCATCGATTAATACTTGCAAGGCATGCGCGGCTGCAACCGGCATGTCTTCACCCCCCACAAGTGCATTGTACACACGAGAGAGATGGTCAGGGAGGATGTTGTCAACTCCTGGGCGATGCACAACTGCAAAATCGTAGGATGAAAGCTCCTCAAACCAGCCGATCAACATGGCATTCAGATGATCCTGGGAGTGCATGTAGGTCAGCGCCTTGTGGTCTGTAAAAAGCGTGAAGTGCCGACCGTAAAGGTATTGATGGAAGCTGCGTAGTGCATAGACAATTCCCAGCAGCTCGCGCTTGGTAGCCGAATAATTACGCTCAGCGCGGTTGAGCGAACGTGAGACACATGAGAGATAATGATGAACACCATTTGCATCCACCTGGTAGAGCACTGCACCAATGCCAGTGTTGGACGCATCTGTTGCCACTTGGAAAGGCAGATCATCATTAGGGAATGACAGTGAAAGCGCATGTGCAATGGCCTGTTGCAGATCACCTAGTGCTTCTGTGTGCCTATCCGTCCAGGCTGCAGTGAGGTTGTCTGCATTGCGAAGTGCATCGAGTGGTGCTGTGACCATGGACATAATTGGTATATGCTCGCGCAGATAGTTTGCAACACCCAGGATATGCTGAAGCTCCTTAATCGTGTGTGGGATGGTCCATGATTCCACCTGCACTAGGCGCTCTGGATCCATTTGTTTGCCGCTTGGTGTGATCATGAAACCCAACAGCCGAATACGTGCTGACATAAAATGACACTTGCCAGGATTCACAACAAGGCAGTTTGCCGTGAGAATTTGCAGCACCTGCACAACATGCTTTCTGTGCTCCTCAACTGACCGTGAGTAGATGACAATGTCGTCGATGTAGCAGAGCGCGAATGGCATGCGCCCAAAAAGTTGCTGCATCACACGTTGGAAAACTGATGGCAGTGTCTTCAGACCAAATGGTGCCCGGCGGAACACATACTGTGTGTTATTCCATGTAAACGCCGTTTTGTACTGGTCCTCTGGCGCTATGGGAAACCGGTGGAATGCTGACTTGAGGTCGATTGTCGAAAAGACGGTTGCACCTGCAAGCGCGGCAAAGATGTCGCTGATCAGCGGGATGGGATAAAGATCTGGCTCCAATATAGCATTCAGCTGCCTAAAATCATGGCAAATTCGATGGAGTGTTTTATTACCGCTGGCATCTTTCTTCGGAATTGGGAACATCGGTGTGTTGAACACCGACAGCATTGGCGCAGTCTCAATAGTGCCCGTCTCGAGCCACTCAGTGATCTGTGCGTCAACAACAGGGCGCGCTGCATTGGCCAAAGGGTACTGTCGTTTGAATACAGTCTTCCCCGGCTGTGTGGGCAGGCGCACAAGTGCCTCTGGAACTGGACAGGCTGCGTCTGCCGGAGTAGCTTGATTTGCAGCAAGCAGCGGCTCAATTACAGTCATTAATTTTGCACGTGGACTGTCAAAAGTGGTGTCGCACTCATCGTGTATGAGTGATGGTATTGGCGTCTCCATAATCACTGTTGGTGCAAAGGCGTCAACGAGCTTGAAAGGCACATTGGCCAACTGTATACCAATCCGTGCAAACAGCGGGCGTCCAATGGTGATCTGGTATTTCGCGCTTGAAGGGGCAACAAAGCATGAAACCATCTCATCCATTTGGCCACACTGCAGGCGCAGTGGCACCGTCATCCTGTCGACCAGGGATGGCTTCTCGCCAAAACCGGTGACCTGTAGCATGGCTGGTAGGGTTGCGATCCCATGGTGTGCTACAAACTCTTGGCAGAGGAGCACTGTGTCAGCCCCACTGTCAATCAACGCCATCGCGACCTGCCCGTCGATGTACAACGGTGCTAGAGGTGGATCGGCGTCCACCGGTGGCTGATTAGCCCCGGTTACATGCGTCAACCTGACATTGGCTGACTGCACTTTCGTCGGGCATCTGGATGCAAAATGTCCGACCTGGTGACACTTGAAGCAGGTCACACTTGTTGAGCCGTTAGTCATGGCTCCACCCGTCGTGGGCTTGGTTGTCGACACTGTCGCTACTTGCTGCTTCTGAGCATTGCAATCAGTGGAATTGTGTGTATGTGAGCGATGGAATTCACACCATTTGTTGGTTGCCTCCTTGCTCTTGCTGGCATTATTGCCATTACTGGCCCGGCCTACTGCACCACTAGCTCGGTTAGCAGTCTTGGTGTAGGGCATGTGTGCCACTCGTGCAGACTCAAGGAAAGACAGAAGGTCTCTTGGTGTGTACTCCACCTCTGGCAGGTGAAGTTCGACATAGTCCTGAACCTCGGCGGGCAGTTTCCCCAGCATCGTCCAAAACATAAATTCAACCTCGGAACCCTTTGCCATGAAGCGGCGGTGTAGTACCAGCTGGCGCTTCATGCACTGGAGGGGCGTTTCACCCTCATCAATCGTCAGTTCGCTGAGCTGGCGTGCCTGCCTGGCGCGATACTGAATACCCAGGTAGTGTGCTTCTATCTTACCACGGGCTATGTCCCAGTCATCGATCTTGCTACAGTGGTCGGTGAAGAATTCAAGCAGTTCACCGCCGACATTAACCATAAAGTGCCCACCCCATTCTCCAGGGCCCATCTTAATGGCATTGAGCGCATTTTCGAAATGCACAAGGAAATCGGCAAGCTCCATCATCGACTTGTCATTCACACCAAATGTGGGGAACACAATCTTAGGTTGGCTTCGAGGGAGTGCTGACTCAGTGGAGAGGCTGCTATGGCTTGGTTCACTAGGGAGGAACAATGGGTGTACTTTCTTGTAGTTAAGGTAAATTTCCACTTGCTCCTCAACCTTCTCGCGCGACCTAATCGTCGTCGTAAAACAGTCCATTAGGTCTGCAATCTCGTCTGGGTTGGTTTGCATCAGGCTCTCGACCAGCCTGGTTCGCTGAACACGTCTCCACCATACCTGAAGGAAGTTGTCCATTACGCGGTAAATATCTTCGTCGTTGTACGCATCATAATTCCCTTGAAGTATCGGATCCTCAAAGACGGTAAATGCAGTAAAGTTGTCTTCCAGGCCCAGGTTGTAGGGGAGTCCTGGAGAGCGGCGTCTAAGTGCCATAGTTTCTGTTGTTGTTTTCTTTATAGATGATGAGTGGCACGTCTGCCGAAATATAAACTTGCAAGTTTTGAAATAAAATAAAATAAAATTGGTTTTTACACCTCACAAAAAAAAATATGTCGTGCTCTATAAAAATGTGGGTCTAAATCGATATATTCAAGTCTTAAAAATTACTTACTTAACTGAAAAAGGGGGCAGCGCTGTGTGGGCAGCGCTGTAAACATCATGGTATTCCTTGATGTCAGCCAGCAATAACAGAAATGTGTATAGTGGCCATGATGGCGATCTTGATTCTTGAAAAGGGAAGATAGTGGCTTGAAATGTGTGTTGGGCACCACAGATATTTTCTTTATAAAATCAATATTTAAAAGAATCACAATACTGAAAAGGACACACACACATAAAGAGTATACAAACACAACATAGTTTTTATCTTTTTCTAGTCTACTTTATTTATCCATACAAAAAATAAAACTATTTTTCTAATATATTTATTCCTCTTTTTAGTCTCACCTTTTTAATAATGTCTTTTAATTCCACACACCACACACCAAATATCAACTTTAAACATAGGGAAGTCCTTGCTGATTGGAAAACAGGGTTCGAATCTCGGTTAACTTACAAGCTACATCTACCATATCAAGAGTTTATTGGTGTTAGTGGGGGTTTTGAGGACATAACGGATAGTAGCTGCGAGTATAGATTGGTCCGTCTGAGCAATAATCTAACTGCTGTGTGTGTGCATAACCCTGATGCCAAGCAGGCCGCAGCTGCGCTCAGTGTTAATGTCGGTCATATGGCTAATCCGCCAGAACTTCCTGGGTTGGCTCATTTACTTGAGCACGTGCTTTTCATGGTAAGATATCTCTCACATATATATATACAAATTCACTTTCCACATTGTGGTAATGTAATGCAGTGTGTCCCTACATAAATATACTCATTTAAATTAACCCACACATTTATCTTTATCTTATGCATAGAGCTCTGCAAAGTATCCTGATGAGGACGGGTACAGGGCATATCTCTCCGAGTTTTCAGGAAAAGCCAATGCTTACACGGACAACGCAAATACATGTTTCCACTTTGACGTAAGCAACAGCGGCCTCGAGGGTGCCCTCGACCGTTTCTCGCGTTTCTTTATTGATCCCCTGATCAATGCCGACAGTGTCCACAGGGAACTGCATGCAGTGGATTCAGAACACACCCTATACACGAGGATGGACTCATGGCGGCAATACATTATGTTTAAGGCTATCACTGATCAGACACACCCCTATGCAATATATGGAAATGGAAACACCGGGACGCTAAAGGGGTCGGCGGATAAGTTGGGCCTTGATTTGCACCAGGAGCTGGTCAATTTTTACCAAAAATTTTACTCCGCAGATATAATGAACTTGGTCATATATGGCAATCATGGTCTTGACCAGTTGACGGAATGGGCTGTGTCCATGTTTTCCAGTATTGAAAGCAAGGGTGTGACAAAACCCCTGCTGCCAACCCACACCCTTTGAGTAGCAACCACTTGGGCAAAATCGTGCATTTCGAGTCTGTCTCCAACGACTGCTATATCAAGCTTGTATTTGCATTTCCAGAAACCAAATCCCAGTATGCATCAGGTGCCGAACTCTACCTGTGCTCACTGTTAAGCCGGCAAGGCAAAGGATCGCTCCTGCAGTTCCTTAAGCACCAAGGCTGGGCAAACGGCATAGATGCCAGAATAGAAAATAGTATCTACGACAAATTCAATTTTCTGCACATCCGCCTATATGCAACCCACGATGGAATAACCTACTATGAGGAAATTGTCCGTGCTGTCTTTGTGTACCTGCACGTGGTCACCAAACAGGGTCTCAAGGAATGGTACTTTGACGAGCTTTCCTGCATAAAATTGTTTGATTTTAATACCAGGACTGCAGATGATATTGTCAGCTGGATATGTGAGCTTGCCGAACACTGCCACAACGAGTGTATTGAGCCTGCCCGCATACTTTCACAAGCCCAAGTGCCGGTCAAATATAACCAAAGTTTTATTAGCGAGTTCATCGGCTATATAAACCCGCACAACTACGTTCTGCTTATCGGAGCTCAGACACATGACAAAGTGAAATGTACTAGTGAAGAAACGCATTTTGGCATCAAGTTCCATCTCGACAATCTTCCTCATGCCCTCCGGGGCGCGCTCGAAAATAACATAGCCTGCACTGATCAGTTTGAATTTCCCTTGCCAAATGTTCACTTGCCAAGCGTGCTCAGAGCCCGGTTTACGCAGAGTACTGCTGCTCTTTCAAATTGTTTTCCCGCCAGATCAAAGTTAACACCCAGGATTATCAGATCCACCAACAAGTGGTACAGCACGAGACATGGTTTGGGATATCCTCGCGCGGAAGTATCATGTCGAAAATAGATATACCAGATATGAACAAGTCACCGCGCTCAGCTGCCCTGCACGACCTTTATATTATGTACGCTGAGTTAATCATCAGTGAAAAGTTTTACGACGCCATGTGTTTTGGCATAGAAATCAATATTTCCAAGCAAGAGTCGTCCATAATTATCGCCGTCAACGGCTTCCAAAACACAAAAACAACCCTTATATGCGCTATAATCGATAGACTAAAGGCACAATAACCGTGGATAAGCGGCTTTTCGAAATAAGTTTGTTCGAATTAGGCCACAAGTACGATATTGCCAGGTTGGATTCGCCACAAAAAATAGCCAAGGGTAATTTCCACAGCATCAATAATAAGCACATCTGGGATACTGAAACCTTGATCCAAGCAATGACCAGCCTAACACCATCAGATTTGCAGACTATATGTGCGTGTATTTTCAATACCTCGCACACAAAAATGACTTTTTACGGAAGAATGCAGAAGAGGGACGTGATAGAGGCCATGCGGACAACAACGTGAGTATAATACCCCTCGTTATCCCAACCTTTGCACGCTCAAACAATTCAGTGAGCGATATTCCTCCGGGCCACTACATCCAAACAACAACAGCGCCCGACAAGGACCAGAAGGTAGCGCCGTGATAGCCAAATATACTGTGGCCAATTATCCAATGCGCACGACACTGCGGCAGGCACAGTGCTTTTTAACCTCGTTAACTCTGCATACTTTAGCCAGCTGCGCACCGTGGAGTATCTGGGATACTCGGTCGGCGCAGAAAATATATCTTTTGGTGTTGGAAGATCCATCTTGTCGTTTTCAGTCGAGGGGAGTCTAACCCAGTGTATGCCACAATGCGCATTGACCGGTTTATCGACGAGTTCCGCCAAGCTCTCGTGAACTATGATGAGCGCAAGCTGACCTCGCAGATAGAAACGCAGATTAGCGCATGCCAGGGCGTGCCCTGGTCAGTATTGAAAAAAAACACCGGCGGGTTCTGGCCACGAGCAAAACACGCTGTGTTTAATTTCATAGCGACAAATGAGAAAATCAGGGCATTGCGCAGGTTGAACAGGGATGATCTAGTTGTGTATTGGGACAAATACATTAATCCAAAAACAGCCGCTGCCCGCAATTACACGCGCATTGACTGCCAGGTTTGGTCTTTCAGAATACTGCAGCCGACAGCGGAGCAGCTTTGCAGTACAAGTCTGGCATTATTGCTCTGTACGGATGCCTGAACCAAAATGGCATTTACGGTATTTCCATGTCTAATCTTCAAACCACAATTGCACATGCCATGCCAACGACAATGTTGACTCGTTGGTGGCCAAACTCACCCAAACAATAAAGCACAACGCAGACGCAGATCAACTAGCTCGTGTGGTTTCTTCCGACCAAAACTCCAGAGTTAAACCGCCCTGGGTATGGCCATTGACGAGCAAAAAGGGGCGGCTGCATTTGCGCATTTATCGGCTGAAAACAAACTGCTGGCTGCAAGTATTGGAGTGCAGCAGACGCCTAATGGCGCTTGGCTTATGCGCAATATTGAAAAGTTCAAATCCGTGCAACCGTGCTACAGCCCAAGCACATTGCTTTGCAAGTGAGCTGCTACTGCAAAGAATTTTGCAAATGAAATACTGCGGCGCGGTCCCCAACATTAGTAAAACTATAGTTGTGAGTATTGGTCCAATTATCCATCCGACATATACACAAGTACATGAGTACACCATATACACAGTACTTGTGTACTTGACGTGCAACATATCCTTTTTTCTTTTTAAAATAAAGACTACAAAAAATAATCGATTGAATAAAATACCACAAATATGCACACATACACTGTAAGAAAAAATACCCTAAAACTCGGCACATAACTTAGTCTCTAGGCAACGCGCACATGTCGCAAGAATCATTTGCTGGGCTATTCTCAAACGTGCAGTGGCGGCAAGCCCAGGGACTGCTACTATGACCACTGCCGCCGCCAGCCGATGAAGTATTCTGAGCTCCACTACTAAACCCATCGCTAGAGTCACCAGTGTCCATAGCCGAGCCCGCTCCATGGTTCAAGTCACTCTCCGACGCCTCCTGGAGCATAAGCGACAATGTCTGCCAGCCATCTGACGCCAAAAGCTCATCCGTAAGCTGTGCCGACATCTCGGGTGTTTCCGCAGTGATTATGCGCCCAATGAGCTTGACATTGTCTGCGCTGAGAATATCAAGGCTGCTCAGGTACACCAAGAAGTGGAAATCCGACAGCAACGCGGCCATTTTGTCGAGCGATCCCTGCGCCCCGGCAATATGATTCTTGACCAAGCCTAGTGTCTGGACCTGGTGCAAGTGCTCGCGGTTCTCAATGTAAAATGGGCCTTCGCTCTTGAACAACGGGTTTGGCTCGTTGGGGAATCCATGGGTCAGGTTGACCAGCAGGTACTCAACGGGGAACGCCGGCTTTGCGTTGGCCGTGACGGGCAGGTTGTATTCGTTCGTATACTTGTAGAAGACATCCGGCACGTA
Organism: Kickxella alabastrina; assembly: GCF_025024165.1. Classification (NCBI taxonomy): domain Eukaryota; kingdom Fungi; phylum Kickxellomycota; class Kickxellomycetes; order Kickxellales; family Kickxellaceae; genus Kickxella; species Kickxella alabastrina. The sequence continues at coordinate 155,490 of NW_026251502.1, read as the reverse complement.
GCGAGTTTTGGTCGGCTCCTGAACGCACATCTTGGATGGCACGCTGCTGGGCACGATCAGGTCCGCAGCCTGCATAGCCATGGCGGAGTTCGACAGCTGCCACGCTGTCACATCAATGTCGCCGTCCTGGTTTCCGCTTATGCAGCAGGTGACAAACTTGCTCCCAAACTGGCCGCTGCGCGCCCAGCGACAGGCGTTCGGGTGCTTGAGCTCCATGTATGCGGCCAGTCGGCACTCGAGGGACGTCAAAAAGTACGAGTTGGCGTGTCGGCGATAAAGCACCTTGCCCGCTTCGTTGTGGACTCAAGGTCGGTAAAGACCATGCCGACAACCTTGAGTCCGCACAGCTCGGCGGCCGTATTAGCGTGGGCTATTTCGGCATCGAATTCGGGCGAGTCAATTGCCAGCTTTATCCCGTCCTCCTCCCATGCCTGCTTTGGCTCGTATATGGCTTCGACCACGGCCTTGATCCCAAGCGGCACGTCGTTCGAGCGCTCGTAGCGCCATACAGAAACCCAAAGCGCTGGCAGCGCGTCGACCGCCAGAAAGTCAGCAGTCTCTCGATGAGCGCTGGCGTTGCAAACTCTACGTTGTCCACCATGCGGTAGGGCTGCCGCTGCAAAGTAACTGCAGATGGCTGGCACTTAGTGCAGATACCCTCGGGCCACTGCGCATGCCCACTTTTGCAATTGACTTGACATGGTAGTCCAGATCCTCAAGCGGCAGCGGCATATTCACTGGCAGGCTGCTGCTAATGTCTCCGCGGATCTTGTTCTCGGAAAGGACTTTGCGCAGATACGCGTGGAACGACATATGCTTAATCTTCTTCTCTGCCAGATACGCAGCGTCAAATGGCTCAATGGGCATGCAGTACTCGCACATTGAATTCGCTCCATGCTTGCAGAATCCACCGTCGCGCCTGCGCTTAATTAGTCCGTCGTCCTTCTCCAGCTGGTTGTCAACGCTCTCCTGCTGCACAAATGATGCAGTGCTGCTAGTGGTTGCGTGTGTGCTTGTGGGCTCAACACTGGGCCGCGCAGACGCGGCTACGGAGGCAAAGAGCATGTCGCCATGCTTGAACCCCAGAGACAGCAGGCTCTTTTCAAAATCCGCCAGCATTTGCTGGCTGCCGGCCTCGCGAGTCAAAATGATGGAGTCTGGTGTTGGTGCATTCATCATGGGTGCGAGCTTCTGCAAGAGCTGTGCGAGTGTGTCCGTGAGCCCTACCTCGACCCGATGCATGCCTTCGTGCGACCTTACGCGGATAATCATTGTAATTGTCTAGATTTTATTTCTTTTGTACAAATTTAGCGAGAAAAATAAAAATGCGCAAGTGAAAAAGAGAAATGCGAATGGAAGGGGCCGCCTGGCTTTTTCTTTTTTTGCTTACGTCGCTGTTGCTGGTCTTTGAAGCTTTGAAGCTTTGTGGCGAACCGTGATCAGAGGATCAGACAAGAAAAGACACCCCGACTCGGCTCGTGCTGTGGAGAAAAACAAAAAAGGCTTCGACGTCACTCACAAATGAGGCTTTTAATTTCTTTACCTCCCACATACACGCATACAAGCTTGCTGCGTTATCTCAAACATGCGCCCAAATCAACTGACAAAGCCCCCCGGCTTCAGCAATTTTATATTCTTTCCCTTCTCTCTTTGGTATTCCTGCATTAGTTCTATTTGTATTACGCTTCTCTTTTAGACACGCACACACCCATTTTCCTATCTCGCAAAGCATACATGGGTGCAAACGAGACTGTCCCAACGGATCACAGTTTTGTGAGCGGCTGCTATTTGCACGAGGACGCCTTTCACGGAGCAGCCACAATTGTGTCGTTTCACTTTGTCCGCTATATCCTCTTCACATAATGCTCATAATCGTCGGCCCGCTGGTCTATCGCCTGGTGGCCGCATTTTTTGATCTCGAGCGCGACTTCAAGAGCATTGTCGATCATTTCGACGACGTGACAAACGGGTTGATTTACTCTTATATTTTGTTTACGCTGGGAAATTATGCACACACGTTTGGCTGGGTCACCCTGGTCTTTTACTTTGTGGGCCTTTTATGCTACTGCGGTCTGGTCGAGCTGCCATTTATGCGCATGAGTCTGCCCGGCTGGCGCTCCTGGAGCAAAGCTGCATGGGCAGTAAACCTGGCTGGACTGGTGGCGGTTCTTGTGGCTGCCGGATTTCACATACGCTGGTCGTACAAGGCGGGGATTTTGCAATGGTACCTGCCCTTGTTTGTGCTGGCAACGGCAAGCGTCTGGTCGACGGCTTTTGTCAAGCAGCTGCATCACCATTGCATAGACAATTGCCCGGAAGGGCTAGGAATTGAAAAACGTACTCGTCGCGCTGCTCTGGTCCTGTTTACGTCGCGCAACGCGCAGAGCCGCCGCGAGCACCAGGCTGAAGAGGTCATCCAGCTGGCGGAGCTGCGCGAGCGGGCAGAGCAATATGCCATTTGTGCATCCGAGCAATTGAGCTCGCCGTCAGAGCAGCTGCCCAGCAACGGCGACAGTACCAATGTGCCTAGCCCAATAGCCTTAAAATATGCGGAATCGAGGGAGCTCAGTGATACAAACAGCGAGGTTGGACCAGCTAGCACTAGCAGAGCTCTGCTCAACATGCCCATGGAACCCGAGCGTCAAGAGCGCATCAACTCACTATCATGCGAGCAGAAAAAAGTGCATATCGAGGAAAGGCTCAAGAACCTACATTACTTGAATGTTCAGACCAATGGACCGCTTCCGCTATACCGATATCAATTGCATTTGCATCATTGGCAGATATTTTATATTCTGTCGTTCTTTACCAGGTTTGATGAGTTTGCTTCGCAAGCATGTGCAGGAATCGTTTTGGGAATATTCACCCATGGATATGCGGCATATGGATTTGACACTATGATGGAGCGCAAAGGCGAGTATCAATGCTGAAACACGCCCCTCGCCAAATGTCATTTACATGTATAACATTTTTTTCAATTTATTTATTTATTGCATACGGTTAGACCAACACCCTAATTTATATTTTTTTGTAAAAAAAATTGTTTTTAATTTACAATGTAGAGCTGGTATCGGCGCACATTGGGTCAAGTATAAGACAACTAGTACCCAAAGAGGTGCAAGTTTTTAATATAAAAATAATTTATTTAGTTATCAAGCAAATGCAAATAATGAATGGGTTCCTTAGTAGACAATCTCGTCGTCGTTGCTGTCGAGGTGGTAGAACTGCCTGCCCTTGGGTCAGAATCCTGAGCGGGGGTCTGCTCAGCAGCAGAAACCTTCTGGGAAACGGCGGCCTTGGCGGTCTGAGGGTCGAAACCTGGAAAATGGGACCAACTGCCTGGGCCTGAGCCTGGAGCTGAGCCTGGAGCTGAGCCTGGAGCTGAGCCTGCACCTGGGCACGGGCCTGCTCTTGAAGCTGGGCCTGAAGTTGGATCTGAGCCTGAGCCTGAGCCTGGGCCTGAGCCTGAGCCTGAGCCTGAGCCTGAGCCTGAGCCTGGGCCTGAGCCTGAGCCTGAGCCTGAGCCTGAGCCTGGGCCTGGGCCTGAGCCTGAGCCTGAGCCTGAGCCTGGGCCTGGGCCTGAGCCTGAGCATGAAGCTGGCTAGCATTAGGAGCAGGGGCAATTCCAGCAGGGGGCGCAACACCGGCCTGAGCAGCGAGCTGGGCAGCAAAAGCCTCAAGGTTCTTCTGAGTAATCATCTGGTTCTGGATAGTCTGGATCTGCTCGGGAGTAGCGTTGTTGTTGCCATTGGGGAAAAGCCAGGCAGGGTTGGTGAGAATAGGTCCTTGTTGGTAGCAGGGTTGGTCAGAGGATTGTGAGGGTCAATGGGAGGAAGAACGGGTGAAGCAATAGCGCAGAAGGCCAGAGCAAAAATTCCAATAATAGTCTGCATTTTATTTATAATTTATAATTTATAATAGTGTCAAAATGGTATGCAAAAAGTGAGTTGATATTTGTTAATATTGATTTGTAAAAGTTGTTTTTTCAAAGGCGGCAATTTTTTGCGCTTTTATATTGTCCGTCAAGACCATAAAGAAAATTTGGGCGCGGTGTGCTTTAAGGAATGTAAAATAAATAATAAAATGTTGATTTTTCACTCCACCGCAAAAAATAGATGAATACAAATGCGGAGAGGATTAATTTAACTTTATGTTTTCAATGTTTTCCAAATGTCTGTTTTAAAACAGCGTTTCCATTTTTCTCCTCACAATATTCTCCCATTTGCACTATTTTTTGAAGTGGAGATTTCTGGCTATTTTTGGCGGAGAGAAAAAGTGTATATTTCGTCAATTTGCACATACCTAAATGCATAGTTTAAGGGTGGTTACACCATGTGCTTTATTTTGTTTCAAAACCGCATGTTAATTTGAAACTACTTAAAAACAACTAATTTTTTATATTCGAGACTTTGTTGAAAATAATGCCCGGAGTTTGCGAGCCCACGATTTGTGTCTCGATTTCATATTAGTACTGTTCATGACTCTGGTAGATAATGTGACCGACGATTCACTAGTGTCGCTGATTATCTTGTGGGTTGTATACAAATGACCGTCGTACCATGTCTTGTTGTCGTACCACGAGCTGCAAAATTGACAAATATATAAGGCCATGGCTGATGATATTATTAGTGGTATTAAGTAATTGAGAATGACTGGTAGTTAATGATGTTAAAGACAAGTTACAAAACTAAAATTGCATTTTTAAGGTGAATTTTTCTTTGTATTTATACGACTAATCAAGTTGAACTTTTATTCTTTTGCCATTCATTTGTGACTCGGAAAGTTTCGGAATGCATACCAAGCGGAGGAGTTCGCAATTAAGTTTTTTGACTGCATTTACACAAATTTATGACTTTAGATTCTCAATATATGCATATATGAAGTTTTACTCCGATTTCCAAAAGAAAAGAAAAAAGAAACATTTTTTCAAACAATGTGGGCATCCCGATATACTCGATTGTTCAACTTTTTTATTATTTTTTGAATGCAAACAAAAAACTATAGTGAGCGGGTTTTGTCCAAAGCACTTTGTTCATTTTTTTGACAATCCAGATATTTGAAAATATTTAAGAGCAAAAATATATACACATAATTGTTGAAAAAGAACAATTGAACGTGTTGTTCAACCTCATGATTAGGCACGTGTAGCAGCTAGACGCTTTGCTTTATGTTTAAATCAAAAGGTGAGAAACATTTTTGTTAATATTAGCTTGCAGTATATCCCTGCAACCAGGATCATGATATAAATAGCCATGTATCACAAGAGGACATATTATTCGGAATACAAAGGTGGTAGCTCGCTGTCATACTCGCATACAGACAAACCATTATCTCTAGTATGCGGAAACAAGTGCAGGCCATAGTTATTTTGCCCATGGTCAACCTCTACCGGGCTTTGAGACGATACCCGCGCCAGTACAAACTGAGCAGCGTCTTATTTGATGTGGCAGCTGCCACCAATCCTGGAGACGCCCTTTTCAACTCACCTGCAATGTCTGCCAATGTTATTCCCGAAGGCACAATTATTTTGAGAAAGGGCTTGAATTGATCAGACACCCCAGCACACCACACCCTCCGTCCAAGTCCGTGCAATCCGTATGACTAACTGGACGCTAATATTGTTTTTCCTCAAACAAATCGCATGAGTGGAGACGCCCTCGTGTACACCTCGACTGCAAGGTCGTGCGTGAATGTATCTTGTGTTGTGCACTGTTTGGCCACCATGCTGCTGCTGTGATCGAGCCAGTTTATCACAGTGGAGTATTTTCCAATTACGCAGAACATGCTTGCGTTTGCGCTGTCTGAATTTAAAATTATGCTGCTGATGTTTTGCGGCTTCACACAGTACCCGCCATATGGGAGACTGAATGTGCTCTGTAAAAAGCCGTACTGCAACATTAAGCTAAATATGTACATGATGGAAGAGTTAGTCTTGACAACTCAATGCAATATTTCTTTGGAAGGGTAGGGAATAAATAGTGGTGACAGCAAATATAAATATCATAATGATTTTTAAACGATAGACAAAAACTTGAATACAGCATTTTTATAAATCTGAATTACATATATATAAAAACCCGGAAAACTCACACGCGTGGCCCGACCTCATTGTATTTTATTTAATAGTCGGCAAACAACATATCAGTCAAATAAAAGCAATTATATATGTGCTAACTTTATAGCTAAATAATTGAAAACATTAGCTCAAGCTTGAAATTTATTTATCAACGTAAATTTTTTGACTGAGCGCATTATTCTTACAATAGAGCTGCTCTCACAACTATGGAATAATAATAGTAAACACTGTGTGGCAAGCACGAGAAATAGTATCAAAATTACAACAATTATTGTGCCAACACACATTCAAGCACTATTCCTTTCAAGAATCAAGATCGCCCCATGCCACTATATACATTTCTGTTATTGCTGCTGACATCAAGAATACATGATGTTACAGTGTGCCCACACGCTGCCCTTTTCAGTTAAGTAATTTTAAGACTGAATATATCATTAGACCACATTTATAGAGCACGACAAATAACAACGAACAACATTGTTCTAGTGGCTGAACATGTAGCGCAAAATTAAAAAGCATTATTAAATATATATAAAATAAATCAAAAGCAACAACACAATGAAATCGAGAAAAGATGAACATGTGGTTCTGTATGTCTTGGATCGATAGGCGCGTATGTGGCTGTCGAAAGGCTAACTTTTAAATAATTAATAACTGATCTGTTGCATTTTGCATAAATAATATTAAAGGTACCAGAAATTAAAATCCCCATGTATTACAATTAACCTCAACTCAGCTCAGCTCAAAATCGTCCGAGTCGTCGTCAGCAGCAAAGTCGTCGGCCGAATCGTCATCCGAAATGTCCACATACGCGGGCTTCTTGGCTGCTGCTGCAGTCCGCTGGCAGGCACGGTCCGCGCCCTAGGCGGCGGTGTCGACACATCAGCACCCGAATCTGAATCTGAAATAACATCATCCCCTGCCGCGTTGTCCTCCTCGTCACTACTGTCAGCAATCTTCTTCTTTGTTAGCACTCTCTTTTTGGGTGCAGGCTTTGAAGAGCTGGCTGTCGCCACCGTCGATGAAACCGATGATGTTACTGCTGTCGAAGCCTTGCTTGCCGCGGGCTTTTTGGTCGTCTTCGCCGCAAACATGTCGCCCAGAGTTGGTTGTTTGATTGTGCCGTTTCCAGTGCCCATCTTCTTCTCCGTCGTTCTTTTGAATATAGACGAGGCGACATCTTCGTCACTATCATCCAGATCAGATCCCAATGTTATCGGCGCTGTCGTGTTGACCACAGTGGACGCAGATGCAGCCAGAGGCGTGATGCTGGACTCCTCCTTCTTGGCCCTTGCCCGCGGTTTGGCAGCCTCAGTCTTTGCAGCCTTGGCCGCGGGCTTGGCCAAAAGATCGCTGTCACCATCCTCGATCTCCACTGCTTCCAGCTTGCGCTTGGCCGCTGCGCTAGTGGTAGTGGGGTGGATGTCGCCTTTTTGGGTGCCGCTCTCGCCTTGGCCTTGGCCTTGCCCTTCCCACCAGCGCCCTGGTTCCTGCGGTTATTTTCATCGTCGATCAGACGCTTCTCATACTCCTCAACCATGATGTTCCACTTCTTCTCGACCTCCTCAGGTCATCCGACCAGAGGTTGATGGGCGTGCGGGTAAGAAGATACTCGAGCTTCTTCTGAATGGCGTCCTTCTCCTTCAGTAGCTTTTCAACCTTCTCTGAGTCAGGTTCCAGATGGGCATCACCAGCAGGTAGTCGTAGTCAGATGGCTGATCGGAATTCGCACCCTGCTCCGAGTCGGGGTCGCCGGCAACCACAGGCTTGATGGCCTTGGGTATAGAAGCGTAGCCCCGGTCGCGCAGCTCCTTGATAAGGTCGGTACGCTTGCGGTTGTTAACGATCAGCTTCTTCTCGATAATCTCCATGACGAAGCGAGCGCGGTTGTTCGCCATCTGAAGATCGTGGCCGAGCTTCTCTGCCATGTTCTCCTTGCGAAGCTGGTAGTAGCGCAGGCGCAGTGGGTAAAAGTCCTCGATGATCTCCTCGGGCGTAGCATACCTGCGCAGCCGGCCCTCACGGTCGAAGCACACCATGTTAGTGTGGTGATAAAGGATGCCAGCTTGAAGCGCTCCTCTAGGCCCTGCTGCTCGGCCTTGCTCATCTGCTCCTCAGTCAGCGTCAGCGTAATGTCGACCGTGAGTGTCGACGCATTGTAGCGGAAGTCCTTGATGATCGCCGGGCCCTTCTCGGCGGCCATCCAGGCGTTCAGCTGCGTCTTGTAGCTTTCCGTCCAAGTGCGGATCGGCAGCTCGGAGATTTGTAGCTCGGTCGGTGAGGTCTTTTCAATGATACCCAGGTGCGCACGCGGTCGGTGCTCGTGCGCTCAATAGTGCCGCGGAAGCCGCGGTACCAGGGCGCCATGGTTTGGAGCGGCTCCTTATTCATCATGCGGCGGATGTTGGCAATAATGTCGGTCGGATTGTAGTTGGGAATAGTCGTGCTCCATCCGGTTCCAATGCCCTCGGCGCCATTGACCAGCACCATGGGAATCACCGGCATGTACCAACGCGGCTCGACAGTCTTGCCGTCGTCGGTCAGGTTTCCAAAAGCGCATCGTCGCTAGCGTGGAAAATCATGCGAGCAATGTTATGCAGGTACGTCGAAATGTAACGAGCGCTGGCCGCATCTTTGCCGCCGGTGAGGCGAGTGCCAAGCCTCCCTCGGGCATTAACAGGTTGATGTTGTTGCTGCCGACAAAGTCCTGCGCCATGCCGACGATCGTAGAAATCAGACTCTGGTCGCCGTGGTGGTAGATGGCCTTCTCGGTGACCTTTCCCTGCAAAATGACCACCTTGATCTCCTTTACCAGATTGGCCTGAAGCGATGTCCACAGGATCTTGCGTTGGCCGGGCTTCAGGCCGTCGACGACCGAAGGGATTGAGCGGTTGTTATCCTCCATTGAGAAGAGCACGAGCTCCTTGTTGATAAACTCGCCGATCCCAACCGAGGTCTTATTGTTGTCCACGTAAACACCTGGCTGGTACGAGGCTAGCCAGTCCTTGCGCTCGTTGGCCTTGCCCTTGTTGAACGCCATGTCGACCAGCATGCGGTCCTCGCTCTCCGGCGGGTCAAAGGACTTGCGATGGAACTCGAGGTTGCGGAAGTACTCGTGGGCGTCGATGTCCTTGGAAGTACCCAGACCTTTGTAGTACTTGATGGTCCAACCCTTCCCCAAGTCGGGCTGCAGCTCGAACCACCTTTTGAACTCAACCTCCGTGTAAAAGTCCTTGCGCTCTTTGCTCCGCACATTGGTTACACGCACGACGGGCGTGATGAACTGCTGCAGGAACCCGTCGACATCGAGCAGGCCCGGATACATGGAGTCAAACATGTTGATCAGCAGGCCCTTGATGTGACTGCCGTCCACGTCCTGATCGGCCATGATCAGGACATGACCATAGCGCAGCTGGTCGGTCGATGTGTACTTCACACCGTGCCTCAGGCCCAGGATCTGTTTGATGTAAGTGAACTCCTTGTTGCCAAGAATCTGCGCGGGCTGCGCGTCGCGCACGTTGAGCGGCTTTCCACGCAGCGCAAAAATTCCAAACTTGTCGCGGCCTTGGACCCCCAACCCGGCGACAGCAAGCGTCTTGGCAGAGTCTCCCTCGGTGAGAATGAGCGTGCAGTCCTTGCTGTAGCGCGTGCCGGCATGGTTGGCGTCGTCAAGCTTCTCGATGCCTGTGAGTCTGCTAGTACGTGTGCCATCGGTCTTCTTGAGATCGCGCTCGTCCTTGCGCTTGATCATCAGGTCGACAAGCTCCTTCAGCTCAGACTTGAGCACACCCTTCATAAAGTCTTCACCGATTTCGCAACTGGATCCAAATGCAGACGAGCGCAGCGTCAGGGTCTCCTTGGTCTGTGAGTCAAAAGTTGGGTTGCCGATCTTGCTATTGACAAAGATCCACATGTTGTTTTTGACCTGGTGCGGCTTGATGGTGACCTTGTTCTTCTTCACCGACGCGATAAACTTCTTGATAATCTGGTCGGCGATGTAATTGACGTGGGTGCCCCCGCGGATGGTATTGATGGCGTTGGCAAAGCTCACCTGGTTGAATTGGCCCTCGGACACAGCAAACGCAACTTCCCAGCGGTCGCTGAAGCGCTTGTACACGATTTCTTGTGGCTTGGCCGGGGTGGGATCGTCGGCGGACACGGGCGGCTTGAGATACAGCTCAACGTATGACTTGAAGTTCTTGAGGGCAATATTCTCGCCGTTCAAAAATACCTTGACACCCTCTACACAACCTGCCAAGTCGTAGGCGCGCTTGGTGATCAGGGCAAATGCGTCGTCGTCGAGGTGCGTCATCTGGAACTTTGCGTAGTCTGGGCAGAAGGTGATCTTGGTATACTCCTTCTTCAGCGCATACTTTGTGATTTTGGGCTTGCCAATCTTGGACATATTATCGTTGAAAGTTTGGACGTACTTCTTCTGCGCAGTCATGTCGGTAGTCTCGACAGTGAACTCCTTGCTAAAGATGTTGCACAGCTTGGCACCGTATCCGTTGCGGCCACCAGTGATCTTCTCCTCGGTGTCGTTGTAGTTTGACGACGTCAGCAGGTGGCCAAAGATGAGCTCGGGCACATACACGTGCTGCTCCTTGTGGATCTCAATCGGAATACCCTTGCCGTCATTCAAAATAGATATAACCCCGCTCTCCTTGTCAATGGTAATCTCAATCTTCTTCATCGTCGGGTCACGCGCCTTGTTGTCCGCAGCATTGACCAGGATCTCGTCGACAATCTTGTAAAGGCCGGGAGTGTACCTGATTTCGCGGTAGACCATGCGCATGGTGGCGGGGTCCATGACCCACATCTTGTCATTGGTGGGCTCGACAGAGCCAATGTAAGTGTCGGGGCGCAGGAGAACGTGCTCAATGGGTGTCTTTTTCTGGTAAATCTCCTCGACGCTCGGGCCATTGCGGCTTGCTGCTGCTGCGGAGGTGGAAGCGGAAGCGGCCTTTGCTGCTTTGGGCTTGGGCTTTGCTGCTGCGCGGAGGAAGACTCGGTGGTCTTTTTCACTTTGGCTGGCTAGTTGAGGCGCAAGAAAACCGACATTGTTGAACAAATGTAGCAAATAAATGAAATTAGCATCGAGCGCGATGATATTTTATTGGGACTTTGGCCATGCGTTGTGCTGCTTATGCGACTCGCTCGAGCATTATTCGCTTGACAATTTACTTACAGAGGCATCAAGGCTAAAGGCCGACCCATCGGACTCGTAGTCTGACATGGCTTTGGTTGGCTGCAGCTGCTGATACTGATGTGCTCGGAAGGCGCGTGCGTGAATAACAATGCTTTTGATGGGAGTTTGAGCGAGATAAAGTGATGTAGACGCGTGGAAAGGTGATAAAATGTGTTTGTTTAGACAGCTGCGAAACATGAAAGAATTTCAACAGAAAAATATTGGAAAGGGGAAACATGAAAATTTGGCGCGAAAATGAAAATGACGGTTTTTTGTGCAAATGGAAGAGCGGAAAACCGGTTTTTTTTTGGAAACTGAACGCGCGCCAATTCAAAACTGCTGAAATTCCTGCGCCTGTCGGTATGTTTACGTTATACGGTTGTGATAGAAACCTCTCAGAACCCCTGTGCGTAAAAGTAAACAGGAGCGATAATTTTAGTGGAAAGTAAAACTTTTTAATCGGCTGCCTGGAGATTAGGATCAGCGGAGAGCTTGAGCTTGAATGGGTAATCTTGCTCAGGCTGTGTTGCAGAAATGCCTGTCGCTAGGGCTGTTGAATATGAGCTTGGTTTCCCCCCTACTTTCCCTTTAACAAAAAAGGCTGAGTGCAGAGGCAAAAAAACCGACTCCCATCACCACTTTTGTGTATTATTTCTGCAAATTTAAATTTAATCCACCAGAATAAAAATGACTGCGCTAAATCAACGAATCTGGCTGTTTATTGTGATCTTCAGATCAACATTGCCCCTTCCCTTTGCAAATAAACGGCGACGAAGGTGGATACGTGCACGGTTGGAAGGGATGGGCAGGCCCCGATCCCCAAAAAAAATTTGGCAAAGGAAAGCGAAAAAAAAAAAAAAAACTTGCGCGCCTGCCACTGTTGCTGTCGCTGCTGGTCAAGCCAATTTTTTTTGTGTGGACTGTTTTTGGCATACAAAAGAATGAAAAAAATTCAGCATTAACGAGCCTTCTTCCCTCCCTTCAGAATAAACAATTTTGCAATTTAGATTCCGTTTTGGTTTCAATTTTTTTTAGGGCTTCAATATCTTCTGCACACTCTTCAACACACATACACACACAAGAATAATTTAGAGTAGCTGCGAATCTAATTTTACAGTAGCAATATCTTCAAAAAAAGGTCTTTATTTTTTCTTTACCTCGACTAGTACTCAAACTCAAGAAATAATGAGCAACTTTCAGCAGACAGCAGGGCTATTGAAGACCCTCATGAGCAGCCTCATGTCGTCGGATAACGACGAGCGCACAAAGGCCGAGGGCTCGCTAAACACCGAGTGGGTGGCAACGCAGCCGCAGACACTCCTGGGCAGTCTGGCCTTCCTTGTACACCGGGACACCGACGCTCAGGCACGCGCCTTTGCCTCTATTCTGCTCCGCCGGATCTCCTTCCAGAGCGCCAAGGCGACCGAGAACAAGGAGGACGAGCAGACTGTGTGGAACGTCGTGACGGATGATGTGCGCAAGGTCGTGATGGGAGAGCTGCTCGGGTCGCTGCAGGACGAGACCGAGAGGGGCGCCCGCCACAAGCTGTGCGACACGATATCCGAAATTGTGGACAACGAAGGTAAACAAAAAACGCTTGAACTCTGTTTTTCTTTTTCTGTGATAACTAAGCGCGCGACCTGTTTATCTGGCAATTGGAAATTTTGACGGCCGGCCCACTAAGTATTTGACCAGCCTACTCTCACATTTATACGCTAAGTAGGTCAGGACAGCTGGCCCGAGCTGTTGCCGGCACTGTACGTGTGCGCGCAGAACGGCAGCGAGCTGCTGCGCGAGAGCGCGTACCGCATCTTCGCGCGGTGCCCTGAGCTTCTGGCGTCGCAGAGCAATGCAGCGGTCAACGCAGCGTTCAGCAGCGCGTTCCAGGACTCGGACGCGGCAGTGCGCCTGGCAGCGCTGCAGGCGGGCGTGGCGTTCATCATTGGCACAGACGAGAAGCAGCAGGCGGCCCTGGCGTCGATGATCGGCCCAATGCTGGCGGTGCTCGAGCAGCAGCTGCACCTGGGCGACGAGGCCGGGCTCTTGGACGCGCTTCTGGCGCTGATGGAGGCGGCGCAGGAGACGCCCAAAATGTTCCGCGGCGTGCTCAGCAGCCTTGTGCCGTTCGCCACTGAGATCGGCAAGAACAGCGAGCTGGAGCCACGCACGCAGCAGGCGGCCGTCGAGCTGCTGGTGTCGCTGGCCGAGGCGGCGCCCGGCATGTGCCGCAAGAACACCCAGTTCTGCCAGCTGCTGGTGCCCGTATGCATGCAGATGATGAGCAGCGTTGAGGACGACGAGGATTGGCACACGACGGACTCGCTGGACGACGAAGAGAACGACGAGGCATGGGTGTTTGGCGAGCAGACGATGGACCGGTTGGCGATTGCGCTGGGCGGCAAGCATCTGCTGCCCATTGCCTTCCAGTTCATCCCGCAGATGCTGCAGTCGGCCGAGTGGTCGCAGCGCCACGCTGCGCTCTCCGCCGTGTCATCGATCGGCGAGGGCTGCTACAAGATCATGCGCGGCGAGCTGGCGCAGATCCTGGCGCTGGTCACCGTGGCCTTCGACGACGTGCACCCGCGTGTGCGCTACGCCGCCTGCAACTGCGTCGGCCAGATGTCCACCGACTTTGCGCCGACGCTGCAGGAGAAGCACGCCAGCATCACGCTGCCGCGCCTGGTCAACGCCATGGGCGACTCGCACCCGCGCGTGCAGGCGCATGCCGCGGCCGCCATGGTGAACTTTGCCGAGGAGGCGTCCAAGGCCACGCTGGAGCCGTTCATGGACACGCTTCTGGAGCGGCTGCTGGCCATGCTGAGCAACGAGCGCCGCTACGTGCAGGAGCAGGCCATCACGACCATCGCGACGCTGGCCGAAAATGCCCAGAGCAGGTTCGTCAAGTACTACGGCACCATCATGCCCATGCTGCTCAACGTGCTGGCGCAGGCCACTGACTCGGAGCACAGGCTGCTGCGCGGAAAGGCCATGGAGTGCGCGACGTTCATCGCGGTGGCCGTTGGCCGTGACGTCTTTGGCCCCGACTCGGCGCGCCTGGTCGAGCTGCTCACCGCCGCCCAGCACGCCGTCGCCGACGCCGACGATCCCCAGGCGAGCTACCTGCAGCAGGCGTGGTCACGGCTGTGCACGCTGCTGGGCGCCGATTTTGCGCCGATTTTGCCGGTCGTCATGCCGCCGCTGATCAAGGCCGCCGCGCAGCAGCCCGAGTTTGCCGTGCTGGAGCACGAGGACGACCCCGAGGCCGACTACTCGGCCGAGGACGGCTGGGAGTTCACCACCATGGGCAACCAGCAGATCGGCATCCGCACGACTGGCCTGGAGGAGAAGTTCGAGGCCATCGAGCTGATCGGCTTCTACGCGCGCGATCTCGGTGCCGCCTTCCTGCCCTTCGTGCCGCAGACTCTGGAGATCATGATCCCGCTGTTCAAGTTCTACTACCATGAGGGCGTGCGCACCGCCGCCGCCGCCGCCGTGCCTCATATTCTGGCCGTCGTGCGCGATGCCGGGGACACTACCGCGCTGCGCCAGGCGTGGGGCCCCATCTGCGAGAAGTACATTTCGGTGCTTGATGGCGAGGAGGACGACGTCTTTGCCATGCAGCTGTTCAGCTCCTTCGCCGAGGTCGTCACCATTGTCGGCGAGCAGTGCATGGCTGGACAGCAGCTGCAGGAGTTCACCGAGGTGTGCGTCAAGATGATGACCAAGTACTACAAGCGCATGAAGGACCGCGAGGCGGCGCGCGCGGCCGACGAGCTGGACGAGGACGACGAGGAGCAGCTGCTTGAGGACGAGCTCCTGGAGGGCCAGGCCGTCGACGAGGTCGCCAAGGCTATCCACGCTGTGCTTGTCACCCACGGCGCTGCCTACGTGCCCCTCTTCCAGCACATGCTGCCCGTGGCATCCAAGTACCTGCAGGAGCGCGACCCGGCTGCGCGCCAGTGGGCCATCTGCATCTTCGACGACTTGGTCGAGTTTGCGGGACCCGCGTCGGCGCAGTTCGCCGGCGATTTCCTCGAGGGTGTGCTGGCGGCAGTGCGCCAGAACGAGTCGCCGGATCTGCGCCAGGCCGCGGCATACGGCGTAGGCATCATGGCGAAGAATGGCGGCGATGCCTATGCCGACTTTGTTGTGGGCTCTGCGCTCCCTGCCATGATCGAGCAGCTCAGCAAGCCCGATGCGCGCGAGACTGAGAACATCTTTGCCACAGAGAACATTGTCTCGGCCCTGTCCAAGATCATGCGCGTCTACGGTGCTCGCCTGGGCGCGGACATGCCGGCTCTGCTGCAGACGTGGTTCGCCGCCCTGCCCGTCAGCAACGACGATGACGAGGTGCCCGCGGTGTACGAGTACCTGGTCCAGGTGCTCACCGAGCAGCCCGATGCCCTGCTGGCTGGAAACGACCCCAGGGCACTGACGCACCTGGTCAAGTCCGTCGTCCAGGCCCTGGCCATTTGCAACCTGTCGCCAGAGCTCACCCAGGCGCTGCTTACCGTCATGCAGAGCACCATGGCCTCGTTCGATGATGCTGGCAAGGCTGCCTTGTGGTCTGAGATTCCGCGTGAGCAGCAGCAGGCCCTGCAGTCCAAGGGTCTGATCTAAATGATTGTTATTTGTGTTTTTTTTTCTGATTTATAGATACGTCACTCCATTTTCTTTTTCTCTTGTTTTTTTCTTTGTCATTGTTTCCGAGATGCCCCAGAACAAAAAAAGCAAGGAACAGCAGAGACAGATCGAAATCGAAGCCGTAGCCAACATCACAATCGAAATTTGGTTCCCACGCAAGTCAAGTGCAACAATGCCAAATTAGTGGCTGAATACTATTATTTCGCTCACATGATGACAAGACTCCGCGTCGCTCAATTGCAGGCGAGTTCTCCAGCGAACAACGAACAGACCAGCATCAAAGTCAACACCATTACCATCATCATCATGCTCTTTCTCTCTCTCTCTTTTGTTTCTTTTTCGCATTCTCCTTCGTCTTTACAAGCCTTTGAGAAAAATCCAGCTCAGACAACATGACACCTTCCACCAACAGCATCCTCATTTTGAACAACTTCGTCGACAACAAGGCCGTCGCATCGTCCGCCGCCGAGCAGACGCACATCCCAGTGACAAGCCCGCACACTGGAGCAACAATCGCCCAGGTGCCGCTCTCCACTGTCAAGGACATTGATGATGCCGTGCGCTCGGCCAAGGCGGCATTCCCAGGATGGTCTGGATTAACATTCAAGGCGCGCGCCGCCTACCTCCTTTCATTCTACAATTTGCTCCAGGCTAATATCAACGAGCTCTCTGATCTTGTGGTGGAGGAGCACGGAAAGACCAAGGCTGAGGCCTTGGGCGACGTCAACAAGGGACTAGAGACACTTGAGTATGCCCTCAGCCTGCCGCAGCTCGCTGCCGGCCGCACAGAATGGGTGAGCGGTGGGGTGCAGTGCAGGGACGATAGGGTTGCGCTGGGCGTTGTTGGTGGCATTGTGCCGTTCAACTTCCCCTTCATGGTGCCCTTCTGGACCATCCCCTTGGCCCTGGGCATGGGCAACACGTATGTGCTCAAGCCATCCGAGAAGGTTCCCCTCACCATGAACCGCGTCGCGCAGCTGGCTGCCACCGTCCTGCCACCCGGCGTACTCAACTTGGTGCACGGCAGCGCGGCGGCCGCCGTTGCGCTCGTGGAACACCCCGATGTGCAGGCCTTGACATTTGTAGGCACGTCGGAGATCGCCGAGAAGGTGCACCAGAGGGGCACGGCGCTAGGCAAGCGTGTGCTGGCACTTGGCGGCGCCAAGAACCACCTGGTAGCGTTGCCCGACTGCAACCCGGAGATGACAGCCCAGGACGTCGTCAACTCGTTCACCGGCTGTGCCGGCGAGCGCTGCATGGCTGCTTCCGTCCTCCTTATTGTCGGAGAGCAGCCCGAACTGCTTTCCCGCATCATCGCCAAGGCGCAGGCGCTCACGCCTGGATCTAAGGCCAACAATATGGGACCGGTCATTGACGAGTCGGCCATTGTTCGCATTGAATCCGCCATTGCGCACGCGCAGGAAAAGGATGGCGCACAGGTCCTCCTCGATGGCCGCAAGTCGGCGTCTTTTGTTGCTCAGCGCGCGGAGGGTGGGTTCTGGGTTGGCCCCACCATCTTGCAGCATTCGAAGAGCACCGACCATGCCATGCACTACGAGATATTTGGCCCCGTCCTCAGCATCCTTCATTGCGCCACTCCGTTGGAGGCCCTGGCTGTGGAGAATGCCAATTTGCACGGTAACGCTGCTTGCATTTACACTTCGTCAGGCGCCTCCGCTGAGTTCTTCACTCAGAGGTTTACGGCCGCCATGGTGGGAGTCAATGTCGGCGTGCCCGTGCCCAGAGAGCCGTTTTCGTTCGGCGGCATTGGTCGCAGCCGTTTCGGATATGGCGACATCACGGGCGACGCCGCCATAGAGTTTTTCTCGTACAGGCGCAAGATTACGACAAAGTGGTCTGAGCCCAAGGAAAAGTCGTGGATGAACTGAGCGGCTTTGAAAACGTCAGAGCTTAAATATCACGTGTGCACATTTTAGAATAATTGAAATAAAACCTTACAGTGTTGGTGGATGGATTGCTCGTCGCAGTAGCACTTGAACCAATAGCCGCCGACGTGCGAAATATATAAAGTTACCCTCGAATTTGTTGAATTCGGCTTTTTTCAGTCTTGACTTTATTGGGAGCCTTGCCTTTCCTTTCCTTTTCTTTTTTATTTCTTCAATACGCAGAAAAAACAACAACCCCTCCATTCACCATTCACTACGCTTCATGACAATAAATTGTTGATTTGATATGCGCACAGCAGACTCTACATCCCTGCCCGGGCTGCTTCGCCGCAGACAGGCAGCATCCGGGCCAACGACAACGACAGCAACGACAACAACAACACCTCCACATACAGACCTAATTCACTCGTGTATATACCCGAACCGTACAATTTACAACGTCGAAACCCCCGACTGCCACTTCAAACGCTTTACTCCTGACGGAAAGGCAAGTCCAAACTCAAACAACTAAGAATAAAAAACGAGCTTGCGCCATGCCCATTTAATCACGCCTGCTTACTAACCACGCCCGCTGCCAAGCACCCGTCTTCTCACACTATATTTTTTTTTTGCATTTACCCAACCTGTTTAACTTGACTTGCCCAACGTGTAGTACTTAATTGGATTTAATCGCACTCTCAGCGGCCTGCAGATCTTCCGCGTTCTGAATGCCAGCGCATCGACCGCGCAGCTCGTTGAGGCTGGCTGTGTGCCGCAAAAATCCGAGTTTTGGCACTTTTTTAAGCTCGCATGGTCGCAATCGTACACCAACTTTGGTGAGTCGCTGCACCGCGACCTGTGCCTTGTCACGTCCAACATGCGCCATATAATTGCCGTGAAGTTGCGTCGCTCCGACCCAAACGCAAACGCGAACGTAAATATGGACATTCCTACGTCATCAGCAACAGCGGGTCTCTCAGGACTGCAGCGGCAACAGCTGCAGAGGCCGAATGTATTGGGCTGCATAAAGGCCATGGAGGATATCACCATTATGATTATTGACATTCGCACTGGCCAGCTGGTCGACACTCGCGAATATCCGGGCGACATTATCTATTTGAGCGGTCACAACGGCATCAGCATCTACGAGGATCGGCTGTGCTTTCTGTCGCTCAAGCACCAGTGCTTGAGAATCCTGCGCGTCAAGCCCGACGGCCACCTTGTTGACCTCCAGGAGATTGGCTGGTACACTCGCGAGGACGACTCTATATGTGAGGACACGTTGCGGATACGCGAAGAGCGTGTGCTGGCTGACCGCGCCTTGGCTATTAAGCGCAAGTCCGAATGCATGGCCTTGGAGACTTTTGGTGGTTGTATCGACGACACTGACCTGCCCATTTCTGTTAAGCGACGCAAGGTCATCAGCGCCCAGAATGCTCGCGCAGCGATGGAGCAAGCCTCCCGGCTTGTTCGCTCAAACAGCGACAATATATCATTTTTTGGTATGTTGCCATCGCAGCCTCCGCTGCCGCCGCCGCTATTGCTATCAGAATCAGTCAACTCGCAGAATACTGACACGATGTACCCTAATGTGCCATCGTCGAGCACTATGCACCGCCCGCGGACCAGCAACATACAGCTCACGACCAGCACTGGGGAGCCGCTGCCGTTTATCTTCCCCTTTTCGGCGCAGGCCCAGATGCTGCAGACCCGAGAGCGCGAGCCTGAGATCAGGAGAGCCAACATGGCTGCCAATGTGTCTTTTGCCGAAGCATCATTCATCACTGCAGCGCGCCTGACTGGGCTCATTGGCCCTGACGTTGCCATTGGCCCGCTGGTGGAGGCGATGAACCCAAACCTGCCTGCCAATGCTGACCGCTCTGCGCTTATGCCCATGCAGGCAATCCAGCACCTGGCACCGCACTACCGCATGCTGTTTTCGCGCGCAATGCAGCATCCGGCCGCGCGTCTCGACAATTTAGCCGACAGCGACATTCCGATTATCGAACCCTCACTCACATCCGCACCGCACAGCGGGCTTAAGCAGCGGCTGCTTGGCGCCCTGTTTATGCAGGCGAAACGGGCCAATGACAGCGGGCTGGCTCTGCAGTATTTCTACCGTACATACCGCCAGTACGAGGGCTTGGTCTTGTGGCGCGCGCAGTTTGTTTCGTGCTCACGTCTACTTTTGCGCTTTGTTCCCTTGCAGGTGGCCACGTCGCGCTCGCATGCGCCGCGCTCGTCGGCCGTCAGCAGCAGCACAATGGCTAATTCGTTCTCGCTACTGGGGGAGTACGACATGATAGAGGCACGATTCCTACGCATCTGGGACACGTCAGATAACGAGCTATATGAGGAGATTGAGAAGCGGCTGGACATATATCGTGCGCCAATGTCGGCGAGCAGGGGACTGGGTGGCAGCTCTAGCGGACAGGCGCCATCGATATCCAACGACTTGTATCTCCGTGATGCATTCGAGACCAGCCAAGCGGCGATACGCACGGCCAGAGCCGGAGGGCCTGTGCAGGCCTCCCGGAAGGCATCCATGCTGCTCCCGTTTGCGCCCCAGTGCATGCAGGAATCGCCCTTGTTGGATCCGTCGCGTTTTAAGTGCAATTTGCGCGTGCGTCAGACGCTTGAGAAATTGCGGCCGGCCAGTCTATCGCCCATTCGTTTTTATGATCGGGTCACTGGCGCGCTGAAGTTTGTGCTCTCGCCGACTCCCTACATCTACACGCTGCCGTCCTCTACTATGACACCTGCAGCAGTGGCACAGGGCCCAGATGACCCTGCCGCGCTGCGACCATTACAGTACAGCGTGGCTGACGGAATGGATGTGATGGTAGAGACGCTGTCGCCGCCGCCGCCTCCTCCTCCGCCGCCACCATCAGGCGTGATGAGGAGCGGCGCTATTTTGCTGCCCACTGGTGGTAGTGGAGATCCTAGATTTGTTTTAGATTCTGCTGCTGCTGGCGCCGGCACTGCTGCCCCAGCAATGTCACCGCCGCCGTCACAGAATGTCTCTGCAAGTGGGCACAAAGCCGGTGTCGTGTATTTGTTCCACCCAGCACTGCCTCTGGTTCTATCGACCCGCAACGACACGGGTGCAACAGCGTATCCTATGTCTAACATTCATTTCTGGCAGGGAGATTAGCCCAGATGGGTTAGATTTGCGTTTAAATTTTTGGCTTGTTTTTGTAGTTTGATTTTTCATTTATAATTTGTACTTTTTCCTCAAACAAAAAACAATTTGGGTCTAGATAACATATAACTAAATTATGCTGTCAAGGTCGGGCGTGCACATGAACTGCTGGTCAACATTGCCCAGCATAAAGGCAGTGTGGGTGGCGCTCGTATCCAGCGCAAACAGCCCGCGCATGAACTGGCAGTTGGCGCCTCGCGAGACGTCAAGCAAGATATCGCCGATCTTCATTCTGACAGCGCCCGACTTTAGCACAACCAACGTGCCGATGCGCCCGTCGGCCAAATCACCATTGGCTTCGCCTTCATCCAGCTCACCATTGTCGTCAGCGTCGGGTGTGTCGTCGCTGATGTCCAGCTTGGACAAGTCGGGCTTAATGTCCACGCCCAACTCGAGCTTAGCAATGTCAGGCTTGACGTCGGCATCGAGGTCGACAACCGAGGGCTTGGCCTCTGCCGACCGCCCCGCTGCCCTTGCAATCTTGCGCTGCTTGGCAGTGAGCCGCCGCTGCAAGACTTCAGGAGCCAGCTCAAAAATGGGAAGCTCGGGAACCTGGAACACCATCATCTTGTCTTCCAGACCCTCTGCCAGCTCGCCACTGCAATCGCCATTCTCAGCCTTGGCCTGTGCTGTGAAAAAGGAGGCAGCACCAAAGTCCAGCTTCAACCTGCCCATTTCTTCCGCCGCGCTGATGGCCATCTCCTCTGTCTGCACCTCCAGGGCATCTACTGCCGTCGCGTCGTTGTGATCCGTCACCATGACGACCTGCGAGTCCGAGTTGCCGCCCCTCGAGTCATCGACGCCAAACCCAGACTCTGGCTTGGCGCCGGCTGCCGACGTCATATCGACACCAGACACGCCAGGCGGCAACAGTGCGCTGCCGCTGCCGCCGCCGCCGCCGCCCATACCGCGCCTAGAGGATCCGCCGCTAGACAATGACGCTGGACCCTGGGCAAACGGCCCAGTGATTGCCTGTATGAGCTCGACCCTACCCCTGCCCCTGCCTCTTCCCCTGCCCCCTCCTCTCCCGCGATCCATGTACATGTCCCCGCGCTGCTCTCTTTTCACCTCGACGACAGGCTTGGCTAGAAGCAGGGCTGAGGGCTCTTTTTTGTTCCTTCTGGCTGGCACGTTAGGCGTGAATACCATCTTGCCTCTTCCTGACACTGAGGCTCCGGGCACTCCCGCTGCTGCTGTTGTGCGCTCGCGTATGGAGTGCAGTCGCTCGTTGGGGATCGACCCGCTGGCCGAGGGCAGGCCACCACCACGACCTCGCCCGCGCCCACGGAGCGAGCTTCCTCCGCGCATGGATCCTAGCTGTGGCTTCTGGTCTGCTGCTGCTTCTGATGGTGGTGGAATGTCAGGCATTTTGTGTTGAATTTGTCCTGATTTGTGAATGAGAAATTAAAGCTGATTGAAAACAGCCAGGCAGAAGAAGAAAAGAAGAAAAGAAAATGAACGGAGAAAAAAATGTGGGTTTTGTTGCTTTTTCAAAACTTGATTGGGCTGAATCACTAATAATTTTTCAAACCGAAAATTTTCGAGATGGCTATTTACGCTGTGTTTAACAAACCATTGAAATCAAGAGTTGCCTGCTAAAGAAAGTATTTAAAACGTTTGCCCATTTGGCTACTCTGTCCACAAAAACTAATTGATACCACATGTATTTGTTCATTTTTTTTTACACAGACACTTGTCAAAGTGAGCGCTGCTTGATGCAAACAAGTTGCATTGGTATGCAATGTGACATACGCGAAATACCAAACAGAAGCAATGCGTTTTGGCAATGGCAAGACACCCAGTATCATACATGGCTACCTCGGTTATACATGACAATGATGTGTGGATTATTGACAATATGGGTATGTGCTCAAGAGTTTTACAAATTGTACAATAATGATATGTTTATAATCATGATGAGAATAAAATGAAATAGGATGACATAAAATACTATAAAACGTCCACAGCTTGTATATTAAGCAAGAAAAGACACAACCTGGCCTGTTGTTGTCTTTTTAGCAATTAATATCTTCGTGTAATGTTATGAACAAATTGGCCAATATTGAGAACGTGCTGTCTGCAGTGCGGGTTTTCCTTATGAGAATATTTTCGTACCATTTACACACACACACATATATATATATATATATTACGCTGGCTCTGGTGCTATGGGAGCTACATATGCCACTTGTGTTCCTAAGAATAAAATACCTACTACATATAGCGTTGTGAATACGCCCAAGAAAGCAAATACATACAGCGCTGGGGTTATCAAATAAAAGCTAGAGCTTTTACTAATGACTATCAATGTGACTGGGTCGTTGATAAAAACAAGATACGACATAATTGCAAAGCAAACATGCACGGTTGATTTGTAAAAGTGGTGGCCATTACTGATATGTCTAGCCTTCTGCTGCATGGCGTACTGGTTTATAAAAATAAAGCCATTACAAAACCCCTGGAAAACGGGTAGAGACCCTTTAGTACTGCCGGAGGACTTGGCTTAAGCGGTACGTGTGCTTCAATGGTAAAGTATATAGCCCCCATGGCTATTGTCAATCCAAAGAATGATATACGCAGTAGGCGTACAATAGTTTTTTGCTGCCTTTTATGCCTGTCGATGCCTCCATGACCGTCGATACTGGATTTTAAGAGTGGAGTCGAATAAAATAAAAATATATCGTAAAAATATATAACAGAAAAATATGGTGCAGTATGAAAGAGATGAACAAAAATTTCAAAATAGTACTAGAACCAAAATCCCATTATCTTCTTATCTTTATTTCAGTCCAGGCTACACGGATCACACAGGCTGCACTATTGTTTATTTTCCTTTTCCTTTGCGTCCTTGTTTTTATCTTTTGTGCAATGATTACGCATGATATGCCCAGATTGTAAGACCTTAAAAAGAGGGCGCTCAAAGAAAACCAAATTTAAATCCTCTGCACCCTTTTTAAACAAATATTCATCCACCCGCTTGCTTCGCTCACTAATTACTTAGACTGCTAGTCGAGAATGGGTTCAATTTTGTTGAGAATAAGCATGGGCGTTAACACCACCAGAATATGAAAAATATGTGGGAGGGGAGAAATTAGCTACCTCGATTATGTGCTGCTTGGGCTCTTTCTCATTTGATAGTGGACAATAGGCATATGCTAGATTCTGCGCATATTTGTCCCAATCGCCTTTTGTCATTGGTCGTGTGAACCGAGCAGAAATCTCCAATCCCTCGCTGAGGCAGTTAAATATGATGCACATATTTAGGCTTCTTGCAATATCTCTGTTCCTAAAGCAGTCTGATTTCAGGCTCTGTTTCTTTATGTGAGGAAGTTGCATAATCCAAAAGAAGATTAGTTTTAATAGACGTTGATTTGCGTGCGTGATCAGGCAGTGAAAAGGGGACAGAAAGAGAAAGGGGAAATGGCGTCGCCTCCCTGCTATTAAATGCAGTAGGAAGGCAAATATGTAAAGAGTAAAGCGGCGTAGGATTGATGTTGCAGTAAACGATGCTATTGAATGTTTATTAATTAGATGATTATAACTCAAATTGAATATATTTTATTCTCAACCTTGGTCTGCCGGCTTGGTATTTCGACCATTTTGAGACGAGTGAGCGCGGCCATGTTGCTAGTTGTAGATACCAACGCACAGAGGCGACGTGCAATAGAAAGACATTTGCCAAACACCATTCAATAAGTATCAGCGACACTGATGATCAATCCTGCAGTGTAACAACTCTGATCCCCTATAAAATCATCTTTTGGTCTTTAAAGGTCAAACTATCTTAGAGCTACTGTTGACAGAAAAAATAAAATAAAATAAAAATGGCTCACAAAATCTTTTTTCGTAACAATTGCTTGGTTTTTAGTGTTCACAAATGAAAACAAACGATTCATGTAACTAGTTTCAACCGTTTGCCTGAATTATATTTTCTGCTTTAAACATGCTTGTATCACAATAAAATAATTTAGATGATTTGCATGTTTGAACCAGCACTACCCACAAATGACATGCGGAAACACCAATGCAAATCTAAAATAATAATTGCTCCCCCACCCTTTGCAATGGTGTCTCAAATGACGGTGAGAAAAATAAGATCCACATTCAATCCCAAACCAAACAAAAGGACGGCTGCGGATAGTAAAGGCGGACCGCTTCTCTGTTTTCTCTCACTTTTTATTTCTTTATTTTTTGTTAATTATTAATTGTTCAAAAAAGATGACTTTGCTCCAGACTCCAGTTTGGTTTGAGGGGACTTTAGCCAAGGCCGCAGCGCAAGCGACATCCTGCCGACTCATTCTTCTAGTCTGCATCGTTGATGGCTCGAAGCCAGAGGACCAAGACTGTGTGAACCGCGTTCTAGGTGCCAGCACGGTGTTCACAAAAGTAACCAAGAGCTGTGTGTGTGTGCGCATGGTCCGCGGCAGCGAAAACGAGATCATGTTCACAAAGCTGTTCCCTGTATCCACATTCCCCAGCATCTATTTTATTCACTCCAGCGGCAACGTGTTGCTCAGCGGGAAGGACATTGTCGAGGCCAAGGTGTTGGTGACCCTGATGAAGAAAACCAGCATTTCTGATGTTAGCTCAGCGAGTTCGAAATACTCTCACTATGTTCCTCCGATGCCCAAGCCGACCCCCGAGGCCGAGGCTGAAGAGCGCCACACTGACACTATAAATGCCGAGAGGTACCGCAAAATGCTTGTTCAACAGACTTCGAAAGACGCCAAGTATATCAAGCAGCTACGCAAGGACATCCAGGACGACCGATTGACATACCAGAACATACATGGTCCACCGCCTACAATTAGCCCTAAGCCAAGCAGCAACGATCTCGTTAGCGAGCAAGCTGCACAAACACACTCGGTTCTTAACGAGCCGGATTGTGGCAAAAGCGGGAATGTGCGCCTACGTTTCAGAGTTTGCAACGGAGCAACATTGAGCGGCGACTTTCCTTTGGACTCTAAATTTATCAGTGTTCGTGTGTTTCTCGAGGAAAGCCTTGACCGGGCTCGAGAGAATATTGAAATCAATTTGACTTTTCCTCACCTGGTTCTCGGAAGTGACGTGGATGAGAAGACCCTGAAAGAGCTCGAGATGACGCAGACCGCGACTCTGCTTGTTCGCTTTTGGGGGTGCCCGCAAAGCCAGATATCTGGGAAATCGGTATTGTCGCGGATTACTCCATTCAAGCTTGTTTTTGCACTGTTGCTTGTCCTGCTCGCCGCCTGGTTGTCCGCGAATGGCTTCGGACAAGTGTCGCAGCAGGATGCACGCACAATGCAACCGATCGACAGTAGCAAGGTGTTGTATTCGCATGAAGCCGACTCTCGCCGGAACAACCTGGCGAATATCTTGTTGGAAATATTCGAAGAGGAGTTTGACATAGATGTGTAGCGTTTGGTTTTCCTTTTTTATTTGCTATTGATTGTGAGCAAATAAAGTCTCCAAAGTCTCTATTTACAGAGAAGTGGGTTTTTTTGTCACTTTTTGCAGTTGGGCTTTGTACTTTGGGTTGCTTTATTTTTATATTTCCACCCGCTTCAAATACACTTTCTTTTTTAATTGACAATTTCATTTAATTTCACTTTGCTTTTATAAGCCTGCGGACCGCAATTCGAAAACCACGGCGACAACGACAACGACAACGACAAAACAAGGCGACAGTGCTGCCCAATATATTTTTGACGACAATTCTGGCTGCATTGAACAGGCACACACTCGCTCATTTACTCACTCACAAGCGGAGAAATAACGACCGGCTAAATATTAACTGAAATGACCTTTGGGTCTGAGCTCAAGGTACGCGCGCAGACGGAAACATGGGTGCTATTAAAGCAGAGTCGTGCGCATTCGGATTTGCATTCGAATTGGCATTAACCCTTGCATTTACATTTACATGTCTTTTTAATTGTCTGTCACCGCATTAATCGCCTCCTTTCTTGTACTACTGTTATTATCACCATCATTATCATTCTTCTTCTTTAGCCAAACGAGTTTGGCGCCATCAACGGACACATAGAGAAGCAGCTCGAGGTGTATGGCGGGCTGTCCAAGCTGCTAGCCGAGAAGGCAGCGGCCGAGAAGGAGTACGGGCGCAAAGTGCTGGAGCTCGCTCGCGTGTTCCAGGGCCAGCTGGCCACCATCTACGAGGCCAAGGACGGCGCAGGCATCGGCAGCCTGGCGCTGACCGAGGCCGAGATAGCCGCCACGACGCCCCTCGAGCTGCTGCCCGCAGCGCACTCATGGGCGGTGCACCTGGAGGAGGAGGGGCGCCTGCACGTGCAGCTGGCGTCCAAGCTCAGCGGCGACGTGGCCGATGAGCTGCGCCAGGCATTCGACAGTCTAGGCGACATGCGCAAGCGCACCCTGGACTTTTACCAGCGGCTGCTCGCCGAGCGCGACCGCGCGTTCGACCAAAAGGACAAAGCGCGTGCGCAGTACGAGGCATGCGCCAAGGCCCTGGCTGCGTCGCGGCAGAAGCAAGAGCGCGCGACAACGGAGAAGGAGCAGGAGAGGCACCGGCAGAAGGCCGATCGCGACGCCAGCGCGCGCAACCAGACAAAAAACGAGTACATTTTGCAAGTGCACGTCGCCAACCACGTCAAGCAGGCGGTCAACTGCTCGTTCACGCCGCGCATCATGGACAGCATGCAGGCCATTGGCGAGCAGCGCGTCGCCACTGTCAAGCGCCTGGTCGCGCAGATGCTCGATATGCAAGAGGCCGCTGGCAGCGAGATGGTCGCTGGCACGCAGCGCGCAGCGCACATTGTTGGCCGCATTGCGCCCGACGTTGACTCGGCGCAGTTTGTTCGCCGGCGCGTTGAGGCCGGCGCCAGCAGCTGGGAGGAGCCGCCGGACTTCCGCGTTGTCGTCGATGTGGCCAGCGGCGAGAGCGACGGCATGGTGCTTGACGGCGAGAGCCAAGTGGTGCTGCGCAACATGTCTCTGCAGGCGCAGCGCGAGAGCGCGCGTGCCGAGCAAGAGGCGCAAGAGAAGGGCCGGGATGCTGAGCAAGCCCGGCAGCGCGCGCTGGCCGGCGGCAAGGGCAGCGAGCGCGAGCTGGAAAAGGCGACGGACGCCGAGAGAGAGGCCACACTGGCTGAGCTCCAGGTTGTGCAGCACCAGGCGCTGCGCATGGCCGTCGAGCAGCAGCTGGGCCACATTGACAGCGGCAGCCCGCATGAGTTCAAGGCGTTCACCGTGGCCATATCCAAGATATGCGACTACTGCGGCGAGTCCATTGGCGGGCTTAACCGTAAGGCCGGCAAGTGCGCGCAGTGCGAGTACACGTGCCATGCCAAGTGCCAGATCAAGGTCCAGCCGAACTGCCCGGGCCGCGACCCCGAGGCCAAGAGCGGGTTCTTGGGGATGTTTGGCACAAGGCGCGGCACTAAGAAGGGCAAGGGCGAGCGGCAGCGGTCGCATTCGACAGCATCGTCTGACGGGTCAAGGCCATCGACCGATGCAAACGCAGCAATGGCACTGGGAGCCGCACAGCCGAACCTGCCAAGCCTGCCGCCACGCCAAATCCAATCGCAATCGCAATCGCAACCACAGGCCCAAAACCAAACCCAACCCCAAAATCATTTGGGGATGCTCTTCAACGCTTCGTCGGCAGGGCCCAGCACGGCCAGTAACAGCGCCTCGCAGATGTCGCTGGGCCCGCGAAACTCGCTATCGTACGGCGCTGCAGCCATGCCACGTGCGTCGATATCGCTGCTGGCCGACAGCGGCAACGGTAGCGGCAGCGGCAACAGCAGCGGCAACGGCAACGGCAACGGCAACGGCAACGGCAGCGGCAGCGGCATGGGCAGCGGGCCCGTATCTCGCAGCAGCACAGTCAATAGAACCACAGGCATGGCCGCCCTGGTGCCCACAACAAGTAATACTGATAGCGCGCTCGTCCCAATGCTCTATGGCTTTGAGGGCGACAACTCGACGACATTGACGGTGTGTGCGGGCGACCGAGTGCGTGTGACAGAGGCCGGCAGCGATGGCAGCGGGTGGACAGAAGTTGTGCTCGGCAGCGGGCAGCAGGGCCTGGTGCCCACATCATATATCGACATGAGCGCGTACCGGCCGACACCGCAGACTGTTCCTGCCGGGCGAGCGCTGATGCCGCCACCGATACTCGCCCAAAACCACTCGCCCAGTGCTGGTCCGAATAACTTGAGTCTAGTCCCAGCTACAGCGAGCAGCGCCGAGCATGTGGTTGCGCTGTATGATTTTGCAGGCCGCGACACTGATGAGCTGTCGTTCAATGCTGGTGACCGCATCCGCGTGGTATCGAGGGACATTGGCGAGGGGTGGCTTCAGGGCGCGCTTGGCGGTCGCGAGGGCCGGCTGCCTGTCAGCTACGTCGAGAATGCGTAAATTCAATAATAAAATTTTATTGTTGAAATTTACAGTCGGATATGGAACTCGGTCAATAAATAATGCGACAATGTAACCCAGAAATCGGAAAGAGAATATACGGTTCGCATCTGCTCGAGGCTTGCATGAAATTTACTTTAATACGTCACATTCGCACTTGCATCACAAAGCTTTGTCCATCGCACGGTCCAGACCGATTTTTATCTATTAAAGTATTTTCTTTTTTGTGTGAGCATAAGCGCTTATTTGCCCCACTACACATGCACTTCTCTCTCTTTTTTACCTACCCCTTACTTGGACTTTGTCTTCCGGCTAATCCCACTTCTACTACCAATTACAACGTCAAAAAATAAAGGTGAATAATATGAGCAACGCTGTTCCGCTTTCGGCCATCCCCACAGTGGCAGCCCGGTTTGGTAAGCACGCTGATCCTGGGTCATTCCTGTCGCTCATCAGCATCTGGCGAGGCGATATCACCCGGCTCCAAGTCGACGCCATTGTCAACGCAGCAAACAGCACCCTGTTGGGCGGCGGCGGCGTCGACGGAGCAATCCACAAAGCCGCCGGCCCACGGCTCCTTGCAGAATGCCGGCTGCTCAACGGATGCGCGGCCGGGCAGGCCAAGATCACCGGTGGCTACGAGCTGGAGGCAAAGCACGTGATCCACACCGTTGGGCCTGTCGGAGAGCAGCGCGCCCTGCTGGCGAGCGCCTACAGGGCGTGCCTGGACGTGGCAAGGGCGAATGGCGTGCGTACGATTGCGTTCCCCTGCGTGTCGACGGGCGTGTACGGGTATCCTGCCGAGAAGGCCTGCCGGGTTGTTTTGCCCACAGTGCAGGAGTGGCTCAGCAACAACCGCGGGGCGATCGACCGCATTGTCTTTTGCATGTACAATGACAAGAGCGTCGCCGTATACGAGTCTGTGGTTGCAGAGTTCTATTTAAAATGAAAATATCGGAAGTATCGCAAGTGTCGGGAATGTCGGAAATGTGGCTTTGGCAGAGGTTTTTTCTTTGGGGGTATGGAATGGCTTTTGTTGTTTGCGCGCAATAAATATTTTTTTGAATCTTGCCAATGATAGTAATCGGTCTTCTGGTTAAAGCTGTTTTGTCTTTTTTCATTTATTTACTTTTATTTTTGTGCTGACAAAAGAATCGGCGAATGAAAGGGCCGAGAAATGCACCAGTGCCGATTCCTTTTCTTTGTGAGCTTTTTTATTTTTAGTAACTGCAGCAAGAAAAAATACCTGGGGGAAGAAAAGAATAATCCATTTTTATTTGTTTTGGTTTCGGACCGACGCTTCTTTTTTTTCCAAGAATAAAAAGTCAACGGGAGGTTTTTCTTTGCCTTTTTACATTCTATCTTCTATTTGTCCAGTTTTCGGTTTATTATTTTTCTCCTTTATTCTTATTATTTTTGTCACTTGTTGACATTTACATTTACATTTACATTTTTAAAAAGAAAGACAAAATCGCATAATTCTTATTTAACTAATTCATTTCTTTTCTTTTCTATTCGCATTCCATTTTTACTTTATTGACGACTACGGCTTTCTTCTTTCTCGCTCTATATCCCACACACGCACCCACGCATATACACACAGACGCTCTCCCCCTCTCTCTCTTTGGCAGCAAAAACGTCTCTATAGTCTGGAAACCAAAACCAGAAAACAACGCCATAACGCAATACGCAATACGCAATACGCAATACGCATACACCTTTCTTATTTAATCCCTCCCTTTATTCTTCTTTATTCTTGTTTCTTTTATCGTCATTATTACTTTTTCAGAAGTACTGGTTTTCTTTCTTCTATTTTGCGACGCCGACGCCATCGCCATCGCCGCCACAAACCTCTTCTTTTTTCTTTTCCTTGTTCTCCTTTCTTCACATTTCTTAATATCAAAACACAAAAAAATCTCTTGAATTTTATAGCCTTTTCTTTCCTTCCCTTTTCTTCTACTCTTCCTTTCTCTTCTCTTCTCTTTTTTTCCTACGTTTACTCGAAAATTTTCTAATTATTATTATCCATTTCTTTATTTCTCAATCCAATGCTTGATTCCTCGCGACTTTCCGGTAATCGAAGCTCAAACGAGGCGTCTCTCGGCTCCGCTATTCCGGTCAAAGTTGTCCGCAGCGTTCACAGCAATACGAGCGATAGGACGAGCAACAAGTCTAGTTTTCATAATAGTAGTGATACCGACCGTAGTAGCCGGAGGTACTCTGTAACGGCGCTGTATTCGATTGTTGCCGAACGCGACGAGGAAGTTTCTGATGAGCTGTCTGAAGGTAAGAACCCAAAAAAATTGATAATGCTTTTATTGCTAGGCTTATTTTATTTTATTGTTTTTGTTTGGCTTTTTTATTTTAATTGGTTTCGTTTTTCTTGTGTTTCTTGTATCTTCTCCCTCTTGTCCCTACCATCCCTCTATTGTCACTGCATTTTTTTTACTTTGACAGCTAGAAAAAAATTGGCGGTTATATTTGGGATTCCTCATGTTCAATTGTCCTTTTTTCCATGTTAAAAATTTATTTTGAGCTATTGGAACTTGTGACTATTTACTTTCAATTATTGATTGTTGAAATTCCCTTTATTTTTTATTCGACCTGACCCGACCCAACCCAACCAATTTTTTTTGGACTTTATGTGGTTGTATCTAATTGCTGTCATAGAAATTTCTTTGCAAAAGAAAACCTTTTTTATTTGGATAATCCCCCTTTCCTATTTTTATTCTATATTTACTCATTTTTTTCTTGTTGCCAAAGCAAATCCTTGTGAAAGGAAGACCGCCTGGATGGACCGGTCGGATGGGGAGATGCACACGTCTTATTGCTAATTAATTTTTTATTGTTTTGTTTGGACTTCCTCTCTCTCTCTCTTTCTTTCTCGGATGGACAGACCTGAAAATGGTGCATTTCAATTGTTTGTGTAATGATGCTTAGAGAGATGAGGAGGGAGGTGCAAGCATCTGCTGAGTTTTTTATTTGTTTTTTATTTGTCAACAACGATACATATGCGCTGTGATGTTATGCGCTGTGATGTACTGTGCTGTGTGGCAGTGATTGTCGCTTCACACATGATCGTTCACGCGCAGCCAGCCAGCCAATCTGCATGTCTGTCTGTCTGTCTATTTCTTATTTTTGTCATCAAAATGCACTGTGGCATCACCACTACAACCACCAATACCAATACACCATCATCATTAACTAAATAATGTGCAAATTGAGATTGTCGCTAATAAAAAATAACGGCATATATGCACACAATCATTCATCCGTTGACTACTTATTATATAGCCCAGCGGAAACTGCGCGAGCTCAAGGGCCACATCTCAGCACAGTCAAAGAAAAACTTCCTCCTAGAGCGCGACGTGCGGTACCTGGACAGCCGCATCGCGCTGCTCATCCAAAACCGCATGGCGGCAGACGAGGTCAAGGAGCTCTCGTCGCACCTCGAGGACATCAACCAGGGCAGCAACGACTACTACCCAGACGCCGAGCACACGCAGCTCTACGGCAACCTTTTCTTCCTCCTCCAAACCGAGCCCCGGCATATCGCCACGCTCACTCGCTTAGTGACGCTCAGCGAAATCGACACGCTCCTGCAAACAGTGATGTTTACCCTGTACGGTAACCAGTACGAGAGCCGCGAGGAGCATCTCTTGCTGACAATGTTCCAACTCGTCCTGGCAGCGCAGTTCGAGACAACACCTGAGTTCTCCAACCTGCTGCGGCAGAACACGCCAGTGTCCCGGATGATGAACACGTATACGAGCAGGGGTCCTGGGCAGGTGTATCTGAAGAATGTGATTTCGGGAGAGATCGTTCAGGTCATTGAGAACCGCGACTTGAATCTGGAGATTAACCCGCTCAAGGTGTACGAGGAGCTGCGGCAGGAGCGCATCGACCGCAATCTGCCGACCGAGGACTTCCCGCATGGCGTGACGACGGAGGAGGCCACGAGCAACCCGCTGGTGCGCGCAGCTGTGCAGCCGCGACTGGATGAGCTGACGCGGATCGCCAACCGGTTTCTGGACACGATCATCGGGCACATCGAGGACACGCCGTACGGAATCCGGTGGATCTGCAAGCAGATCCGGTCGCTGACCAAGCGGCGGTACCCAGAGGCGCCCAACTCTGCAGTATGCTCGCTGATCGGCGGGTTCTTCTTCCTGCGCTACATCAACCCGGCAATTGTCACACCGCAGGCGCACATGCTGATCGAGAACGCGCCGACGCTGCACCCGCGGCGCGTGCTGACGCTGGTGGCTAAGCTGCTGCAGAACCTGGCGAACAAGCCGACGTACGCCAAGGAGAAATACATGGAGGACCTGTCCCCGTTTGTCGAGAGCAACCGCGGGCGCATCAACAAGTTCCTCAATGAACTATGCGAGGTCAGCGATTTTTACGACAACATGGAGATGGACCAGTATGTGGCGCTGACGAAGCACAACATCTCGCTCAACATCTCGCTTAATGAGCTGTACAACACGCACGCGCTGCTGCGCCAGCACCTGCACGTGCTGGCGCCGGCGCAGGACTCGCACCTGCGCGCGCTGCTGGACGAGCTGGGCGACGCACCCGGGCTAGTACCGCGCAACCTCAACGCCACCATGGAACTGTCCTTGTTCAGCAAATGGGAGACGCCGATTCTCTCAGACCTCTCGACATTGGCCTCGGACAACGCGCTGACACAGCACGATATCATGTACGTCGAGACAAAGTCTATCCTGGTGCAGATCATTCGCAGCATGCCGCATCTCAAATACAGCCGCTACAAGCCCGAGAGCAACGCGGCGGCAAAGATGGACCTGCTCTTTGTGGCCGAGCAGGCGGCGACGTCCAAGGACTCCATGCTGGTGCGCAAGGGCATCAAGGTGCGCGAGATGCTGCTTGAGCTGGAGAAGCAGGGCGCGATCGACGCCAACGACGGGTACCGGTACCTGACGGAGGAGATCCTGCACGAGCTGGCGCACCTCGGCAGCCTGCGCGACAAGGTGGAGGAGGAGATCCGCGGGCTGACGGACGTCTACAAGACGATCTGCGACTACAACGGGTACCTGTCATCGCAGATCGAGACATACAAGGCGTACCTGGGCAACGTGCGGCTGCAGTCTGCGACGCCCAAGAACCAGCGCAAGAAGGGCGCGGTGCCGGTGGGCGTCACGGTGATGGACCCGAGGCCGCTGCAGAGCCGCAAGATGAATGTCAAGAAGGAGGACAAGCCCAGCGTCACGCTAGACTACCGGCTGGATGCGTTGGAGCGACTGGGTGTCGTTTGCAAGAGCAACATTCCGGAGAACCGCCAGGACAAGGTGTACTTTACGTTCAGCAGCCCGTCGGCCGCATCGTATGTCATCCGGCTGTTCTATAAGGGCAGGGAGAAGCCTGTGGTCAACATGGACCTGCTGCTGGAGGACCTGCTTGAGCGGAAACACAACAAGGTCGAGATTCTAGATCTCGAGTACGTGCATCTTAGTGTCATCAGGCTGCTCGAGTTTTTAGAGCGCAAGTTTAGCCGATAAAAAATAATTTTTTGTTTCTTGATTTTTTTCTTCCGACTCTCGCCTAATCCCCCTTCTTTCTTCCTCTTTTTCCTTTTCCATCTTTTAATATTTTTCTTTTTACGTTCTGTCTTTTCGTTTATTTATTGTTTCGACTTTGTGCTATCTATAAAAAAATACTCTGCCGCGCAGTAACAAGCACAGCAGCACAGCAACAAATATGTTTGCTCTGTCGCGCCGCGCACTACAGCGCGCCCTCAATACGGCGCCCAGCATCGCTCTCGCCCGCCCTCCTCTCAGCCGGCTCGCAATCGCCCGCCCATCGCCACCGCGCCGGCCCATCTCCACGTTCCACATGGACCCAACGCCGCGCGGCAAACTGCAGCCATACCTGGGCACACTCAAACTGATCTCAACAGTCTCCGGGCTCGTCGTCCTGGGCATCGGCGCCCTCTACTTGGCACTCAACCACCACCTTTCGGCAGAATACCCGATCTCCTCTGAAATAACCGACCGCCAAACACGCAAGCTTCTGCGCGGCGCTGCTTTGCGCGAACATATAGCGCCGAGCCCACACGTTGCGTATTTGTTTTTGCTGCGCGCGCTGGAGCTGATTTACGCAGAGGGCAGGTTGTCTGAGGACCACCCGGCGGTGCAGGAAATTGTCGTGCGGCTGGCGAGGGCTGCGGCGCTGATGGGCGAGCGGGACCCGGCGGAGAAGATGCTGTGGGCGCTGTGGGAGAAATGCCAGGCGCAGGAGGCCAGCGGCGGTTGTGGGAAGGAGGGTGAGGAGGCGGTGTGGTGGAGGGAGCAGACTGTGCGCGTGGCCGAGGTGCTTGGCCCGTTGGTCGTGGCCAGGGACGCACGCAAGGCCGTTGACCTGTATGGCCGCGCACTGCGTGCTGCCAAGGAGCTCGCTGAGCTGGAAGGCCTGGATGAGCTGGATGAGCCGGGTGATCTGGGCACGCATGCGGCGGAGCTGCAGAGGCGGGACAACCTGCATGTGCGCCAGGCCTCCCTGGTGGCGTCCCTTGGCGAGGCCTTTGCGCTCAGCGGAGACACGCAGTCGGCGCAGCTTCTGCTCAAAGGGCTCTTGTCCGAGATCCGCACACGCAATGACACCGCTGCGGCGGCTGCTGCTTTGACGGGGAAGGTCAAGAAAAAGGCGGATAAGTGGACGTGCCTGGATGCTGTGGTGATGCTGGATTTGGCGCAGGTTGCATTGGGCTTGGGGGAGCTCGCAGAGGCGAGGAGCTGGGCTTCGGACTCGCTGCGCGTGGCACGCAAGGACGAGGGCGTCCGGGCGTGCGACAATTGCCAGGCGCATCTGATCCACCTTCTTGGCCAAATCGCAATGAAGAATGGCGACGAGCAGGACGCCCTGACCATGTACCGGCTGGCGCTGGAGTTTGCAAGGAAAACGCAGACGGGTAATATAGAATCGATAAAGTCTGATATTGAGAAACTAGAGCAATAAAAGCATTATTTTAGCCGAATATTTGCTCGCTGTCGATCCGGAAACTCGCAGCCATCTGCTTGAACACTGCCCACGCATCCTTTGCACAGCCCGTATCACCACTGTCGCACATGCTGCTGCTGCTTTCGGGGTGCACTGCCTCGGGCACGTTGAACGTGATCAGCACATCGCACTCATGCTTTGGCACTCTCATCAGGGCCATCATCACCCGCACAACATTGAACACACCCTTCCTTCCTTCATCAAACTTTGCCAACTCCTGCACATCCTCCAGCAAATAAACACTCTCCACGCAACCCATGTCCTTCGCTTCCAACTCGTGAATCTCCCGCTGTTTCTGTGTGGGATCCGGGGCTTTGTTTGGCTCGTTTATTTCATTGACTTGTGCGAAATGATACCGAAGGGCTTCGTGCTTCTCGTAAGGCGCGGATTCGAGGATTTCAACTATGAGGTTTTGGTCTGTTGGCTGCTGGTCTGCGAACACTTCTTGGTGGTCGGGGACTGTGCGGAATTGGCTGACGTCTATAAAAGTAGACGGAACCAGCATGGACATGTTGCCTCCGAATAGCTCTCTCCTTGTTAAACTCATTTGTATGAATTTTTTTGAAAAAGTAAAAAGCAAAAAAGCAAAATGGATGAACGTGTGTGTGTTGTATTGGGTTATTCTTTTTTAAATAAAAGAATTTGTTGCCTATTTTTTGATATATATACTATATTTTATTATTATAATGGATATAGGAATGTCACGTGTATTTATGCGCATTGCGTTTTATTTTTTTTATTTTCTGTCGCTCACCAAAAAAAAAAAAAAAAAAAAGAAAGAGTGCAAAACGCATGTGATGTAATAGATTCTTTTTCTTTTTCTTTTCCCCTTATTTTTCTTCTACGTCAATCTCAATTTCTCACCTCATTTTATTATTAAGTCGTTTTTTGTTGTTTTTTGTATTAATTTCTATTATAAAACTATGACTCGCTTTTTCATTTGGAATTGTCAGCTTCCGCGAATTCCCAGTGCCTGGAGAGAACGTCTGCGCGATTTCGGCACATACGCCTCTGGAGCACTCGTACGTAACCCCAAATCCCAAAAAAGGGGAGGGGAGAAAAATGAGAAGAAAGCAGATTGCTCAATTCAATTTGAATTTTATTTAAAAAAAACATAAACCAACTTTTTTTTTCTTTTTTTTTACATTAAACTAAACCTTTTCTTTAATTTTTCTCTTTGGTTTGTAGTTTACTATCGGTTGGTGGTTCTTTATCGACGGGCTAATACTTTCTCGCGCAGAGTCCTCCAGCGTAACCTTTGGGTTCGAGGACTGGATCCCTGGTATTCTGTGCACATTGGGTATGATAGTAACCAACTCCATTGACCTCTCCCTCCTGCGCGACGACAGTTTCGGCTACGGTGGTGGTAGTTCATTGGCGGGCAAGGCCAAGTTGACCTTGTTTATCGGAATTGCACTTTTGGCCGGTGGTGTCGCTGGGTCATTGACGATTTTGGTTATAAAGTATATTGTTCCACAGGTGGATTCCGCAACTATGTATGTGGGGGCTACCGGTGTTTTACAGGCTTTTGGTGTATTGTTGGCGTCTGTGGTACTGTGGTTTGTGCATAATTCGGAGTATGATAGTCAGTATAATTTTGTGCTGAATTGATTTAGGAATCAATAAAGGTGGCTTTTTCTTTCTTTATGTTATTTTATTTTTAATATATTGTGAACCGTTTTTTGAAGTGTGAAATTGAAAGCATTCAAGTGATACAGTGTGGCAAAAAAGAATTGAATATGGCGTGTTATTGCGCAATGATATTTTGATTGTGTTCATACCCAGCAAGTATAAAAATAACTTTAACTTTTGGACACAAACTCCAGACAATATTTTTATTTAAATATCCAGTGCAAATAATATAGACATATACAATGCTGCAGTGTTTTAATTGACTTTCGACACTTGCTTTAATATTTTTTTTCAGGATTCATTTTGGGGGCACTAAAACGGTATATGGTTGATTTTGTTATGAATGGTACTATTGATTATTTATTATTAATATGATTAAAGCTAAAACTGAATACCCTGTTTCTTCTCGATTTCTGGTCTGTCGGCTTGGTATTTATACCATTTCAAGACAAGTGAGCGTGGACGTGGTTTTGGTTGTAAACACCAACGTGAGAAGGCGACATACAGTATAAACAGCCTTTGATCCCAATCCGCATTCAATAAGAATCATTGACATCAATGGTCAATTCTGCTGCGCAACAGGCACCTCATACAAAATAAGGTCTATGTCGTTTTTCTCACATTCAATTATATTCATTGATTTATCCAAGGGTTGTTTTAAATTAGTCACCCTTTTAATTATATACTTGTATCCTTCCGTTGGTTTATGTTTCTTGCTTATCATTTTTATTACATATTTAATTGACCTATCCAAGCGACAATTGGATTTACTTTGTACGGTCCAATATTGTGCATAGAAGTGTACGCTTCGTAGTACATGATGTTTATTTTGGTTTTTACTATGTACTGTAGACCCATTGTTCAAAAAAAGTTTTATATGTTAGCTAGTGCATTAGTAATATGTTTCAAAGTATAAATAAATAAATGAACGAGGGGGTTTGGAAATAGAGAAAGTAAAAAAGGGTGAATAGAGCGATGTTTTTAATCAATAGCAAAAGAAAAATATATTAAAAGAGAGAAAAACAAAGTCGTCTTTGACTTTGTTCTGATTTGAGGATAACACTAGTCGTATAGTGTTAAAGGTGTTGTGATTTGAGTGGAGCATTAGTCGCCTAGTGAGTGTTAAAAGTATGTTTGGGTTTTGTTATAATTTTTATTATTAAGGGAAGCAAAAGTAGAACTGGAGCCAGTCTCATCTTATATATGTATCCCGTTGCCTTTGTTGTGCACCTCGCCAATTCTGCTCTCCGTTGGCGAGAACTGGTTCTTCTGCGAGCAGACTGGTATCTCGGCAAGTCAATGTTGTGGTTTTCGTGTGTGTGCACTCATGCATGTGCATTGCAAAATGGAGAGCATATCTGGCCATCATTATTATGCCTCCCTAATTTACGCCTGCATAATCCAATTAGTACCCTATCAATCAGTATGCGGACGGAGACTCATTTCACGATTCTCAACCTCGACGTCCACTTCCATATCCTCGGGCTGCACAACAATCTTTTGTTTCTATAAAGCAGCTTTATAAGCGGCCTATTTGTTTTTTTGAATAGCGCATGTGCATTCTTTTAATAAAAATTTTAATTAAAAAAACAGGTGTTTTTGCACTTCAACAAATAATCAACTAGAATAGAGAGTAAATACTAGAGTTTTTTCAAATACAATTTATTGTACTTAATTTTACATGTTATAATCTTAAATACCATTAACATTTACTCTGCCAGTCGGATACAAAGATGACTTGTGTAGCTCAATGCAGCGCCCGCTTCCAGAGTTGCTGATTGACAAGTGGTTGGACGATATGCGGCTCCAGACATCGCCATCTATCGGCAGACACTTGGAATGTGGCGCTGCGGCATGGCCAGTATCCGACGACTTTGCCTGGCTGACCAAAATTACCTACATAAAAAATGAAAGAAAAATAATAATTAATTGCAAGCAACAATAGAAATTCAGAACAAAGCCTTGTAATGACTCTGATATACAGCCCGAAAGTTACAAATATAATAATTAAATATAATACTTGCCGCTATCTGGTGTTTGGCAGCGATCTGTGATAATGTGCGCGCAACCTCTGCCTGCAATGTTTGCCGCCGCGAGAGGTTCTCTGGAAATGACGCCAAAAACGGCCAGCTCACGGTGTTGACGACCAGCAATCCGACCTACATAATAAAAATTTAATAAAAACACATGGTCTGTAAAATACCTTTGAGCACAAAATAATTTTTTTTTTAAATTTTTTTGGAAACCTTCACCCGATACGCAGCGGCTTACATTAGAGAGCTCACGGCAAACATCATCAAACGACTCTAGCAACGCAACCAGTTCATGCGCCTCGTACACGCGGAAAACACCAATCCCATCGAGCAGCATGCCTGGCTCAGGCAGCTGCAGTTGTAAATCGTTTTTGCGCGCCGCTACCAGCTGCTCCCGCAACCCTGTTGCCGCCCGCTCTGCACCCACGTGGTAAAATGACCCCGTTGTGTCCACATACACCGCCCGCATCCCCGCACCACCCAACGACTCAGGCAGCTGCACAGCCACGCACAGCCACAGACACAGCTCGGTCTGGCCACTCCCTGGCTGGCCCACAACCTCATTTACACTGCCGCCACCAAGCGCAATGCCCTTGCCGCCAAGCAGCGAATCGAGCCCACACAACTGCGTCAAAAAGCTCCTTTGTCTGCGCGTATTCTGTCCGAGCGCCCACGCCGACACCGCCACCGGCTGCTTGCGCGCAAGATCGGCAACCGCTTGCACCTCGGCCTCTGAGAGAAACTGCAGCAGGTCCTCTGCCCCCCGCCCTTCATCAAAATCGGCGGCGGCCAGGTACCCGTTCTGCACGAGCAGAGTCTTTAAATGAGCAGGAAGATTCAGCGAGAGCACTGGGCGCGACATGCTAATTCAAATAAAATAATAAAAAATAAATTGAAGTTAGGAGAGAGGCCGTATTTTTTAGGTTTGTTTGTTTGAATACAACCACCACACTCCACAGCAGCCACAGCCGTTTTTATTTGCACCAGCTAAAAAAATTGCTCGGGTTTTAACAAAACTCCAAAAAAGCCGAATGCGGGGGTCGAACCCGCAGCCTTAAGATTAAGAGTCTTACGCTCTACCGATTGAGCTAACCCGGCCAAGGTCATTTTTAAGACTATTTAGTGAACTAATCGCTCACTTTTTCTGTTAAATGTGTTAGTAATTTATGCATCTCATTCGGGAGCCAGCAAGCACAGGGATTGGCAGCAAAAAACATTGTTTAAAAAGAAACAAAATAACAGGCTATTTTCTAACACCCGTCTCCAAATTCTTTGGCAGTGTGTGCTCTGCCATTTTGAATGATCAATCAAAGTAGCAGTGCCCAGATGAGCAAATAATGCTGAGCAAAAGAAAAGCCCAGAACATGAGTCTATTTTTCTTTATTTTGCCATTTTGCCATTTTGTCACTGCTCATGTGCACATGTGCCTTGTCAGACCATTTTGTTTATTTATTTGTCATATATTTTTATCTTGTAATTTTACTTTAATACCACTAAACACTGATGCCAACGAGAGTCTGGTTAAAATATTTACTGTGCCAAATCGACCTACAATGATTTATGCAAATTAGGCAGTGGACAAGTTAATTGCCTTGATACACCAGAAGTAATTGTATATTCAGGCCCGTTATTTGATGGCTCATCAATAATACAAAAAACCCAACAATGTTCAATTGCTTTTGCATCTGATAAAGGGGGTAGTCGAGTATATTATTTAATTAATTTCAAAAGCAAACGCAAGGGGAAGAAGGAATCACAGGAATATTTGTTGTGATTTCATGCCTTAAATAACCAAATCTGTAAACAATCAAATACAGCTGAAATTGGTAATAATCGCGCATGTCATATGCAGAGTACAAACAACCTTTAGGTTTTGTCGGTGTATCTAGTTACAAACTGTGAGAGGCAACTTTTTTGCTTGTAATTTGGGAACTTGTAGAACCTCAGCTCATATATGCTACTGTTGCTATTGTGTGGATGTAAGTTGCCCTTTTTAATCATCCTCAAATAAAATATCTTAATGCATGGAGCTGTGTGCTCATATAGCCCTATAAATTGAGCTATTTTATTCGAGACATATCAAAATGGCATTGTATGTCCACAAAATGGTACCAGTAGTATATATATGCTATTAACATGTGAATTGAATAGCTAGACAGATTTTATATTATCTAAAAACTAGGAAAAGAGAAGAAAGATAACATAAATGTTTTTGTTTTGCCCCTTTTATAACTGTGAGTCTTAGTGCCCACAAAGAAAAGGGCAACTGATGGGTGTTGGGCTACAAAGGAAATGTGTGCCTAACAATGTCTGTGGCCATACTCTATACATGCATTGCCATATTTTGGGGGGTTTTATAAAGAAAAAATGAATCCGAAGGAAGAACAATGGATATGTATTATAATAATGCTAATGATATTGATAATAAACAGGTGGATAATACATGGCCAAGCTAATTTGAAATTCACCGACATGTCAGCGGTATTGTAGGTATTAATATGTGTGCCTGTATAACAGTATCCAAAAGCAAGCAACATGCTCACTCAGTCAGCCAGTAGGGTGTATGCACCATCAAAGGAAACGTGTGCATGTTTAAATTGTTTCTTATTTTTATTATTAGTCTATTAACACGCATATCAATACATAACTCCCACACTTAAAGACATACTAGCAATATAATTTAATATTGGCATGCATTGCTGTTTTGGCAGACCTGTACGTATGATAATGAGCAATCCCAATGCTCGCCCCCCTATTTATCTCTTTGTTTAAATGTGCGCCAAGGCACGCATTTTAACAAAGCCTTCAGTGTACCTTTTTACTGGATTCTTGAAGACCTTCATGCCAGTGTTATTGATGCAGTCAACTGGGTGTCCTTGCAGCCGCTTCCAATTCCAAATATAAGAATGACACAAGTGCAGAAAAACAACACTACATGCTGACATTTGCACCAAAATCGATAACCATTACATTGAATATAGATATACAGCAAAAAAAGGGTGCCCACAAAAAACAAGTAAAGAAGGCAGTCTTGCATCTTGGCCTTTATGGATATCTTTGTCATCTTGACGCATTATGAGAATATACAATCCAAACAATGAAACTAAAAATGAAAGAAAAAAATAGAAACGAAACAAAATAATGTAGACAGCATTTCAAAATAAGGCAAAAAAATTAGATAATCTAGAAACCGCTTTCTTTTTTATTTCCTCCTCATTTATTATATTAGTACACTGTATATTTTGTCATTGTAACTTTAGTTTTTTATTCATAATTGTGATTACACTCAATCCAACTTTTACAATCCAGTATCGATAGCCATGCAATCATCGTTGGACCCACATAAAAACAAAAAATTGATCATGATGGTGCTGCGTGTCAGTTTTACGGGCTGACAACAGCCATGGGTGCTTTGTACACCATTGAAGCCACTTTAGGGGAGATCTTGCCGAGCCGAGCCTTGTTAAGGGTCTAACCTCGTTTGCTCGGGGTTTAATTTTGGGCCTACTTCTTATAGATACAGTAATAGTTTAAAAAACCTTGACTAATAGGAAATATTTATTTTACAAAGCACTCGTCCATTCCACTTTTGCAGCTACAGTATACCTTGTTTTCATTAATGACCTGATTACACAACTTGTTATTACCAATCGTTATACCTTTTATTTGACAAAGCCAGCGCTATATGTATTTGGTTTTGCGGGCGCCACTACAGCACTATACATAGCAGCAACTCTGTTTTGCGGTACACATTAATTTTATACCTCAAAATAATGCTGACGGATCGAATATGAACTAGGTAGCCAAAGCACCAGAAAATCCGGCATAAATAAAACCAGCACTGCAGACAGCACGTTCTCAATATTGGCCAATTTGTTCATAACATTACACGAAGATATTAATTGCTAAAAAGACAACAACAGGCCAGGTTGTGTTTTTTTCTTGCTTAATATACAAGCTGTGGACGTTTTATAGTATTTTATGTCATCCTATTTCATTTTATTCTCATCATGATTATAAACATATCATTATTGTACAATTTGTAAAACTCTTGAGCACATACCCATATTGTCAATAATCCACACATCATTGTCATGTATAACCGAGGTAGCCATGTATGATACTGGGTGTCTTGCCATTGCCAAAACGCATTGCTTCTGTTTGGTATTTCGCGTATGTCACATTGCATACCAATGCAACTTGTTTGCATCAAGCAGCGCTCACTTTGACAAGTGTCTGTGTAAAAAAAAACAAAAATGAACAAATACATGTGGTATCAATTAGTTTTTGTGGACAGAGTAGCCAAATGGGCAAACGTTTTAAATACTTTCTTTAGCAGGCAACTCTTGATTTCAATGGTTTGTTAAACACAGCGCAAATAGCCATCTCGAAAATTTTCGGTTTGAAAAATTATTAGTGATTCAGCCCAATCAAGTTTTGAAAAAGCAACAAAACCCACATTTTTTTCTCCGTTCATTT
Organism: Kickxella alabastrina; assembly: GCF_025024165.1. Taxonomy (NCBI): domain Eukaryota; kingdom Fungi; phylum Kickxellomycota; class Kickxellomycetes; order Kickxellales; family Kickxellaceae; genus Kickxella; species Kickxella alabastrina. Next base: position 110,954 of record NW_026251502.1, on the reverse strand, counting down.
TCTTTTCTTCTTTTCTTCTTCTGCCTGGCTGTTTTCAATCAGCTTTAATTTCTCATTCACAAATCAGGACAAATTCAACACAAAATGCCTGACATTCCACCACCATCAGAAGCAGCAGCAGACCAGAAGCCACAGCTAGGATCCATGCGCGGAGGAAGCTCGCTCCGTGGGCGCGGGCGAGGTCGTGGTGGTGGCCTGCCCTCGGCCAGCGGGTCGATCCCCAACGAGCGACTGCACTCCATACGCGAGCGCACAACAGCAGCAGCGGGAGTGCCCGGAGCCTCAGTGTCAGGAAGAGGCAAGATGGTATTCACGCCTAACGTGCCAGCCAGAAGGAACAAAAAAGAGCCCTCAGCCCTGCTTCTAGCCAAGCCTGTCGTCGAGGTGAAAAGAGAGCAGCGCGGGGACATGTACATGGATCGCGGGAGAGGAGGGGGCAGGGGAAGAGGCAGGGGCAGGGGTAGGGTCGAGCTCATACAGGCAATCACTGGGCCGTTTGCCCAGGGTCCAGCGTCATTGTCTAGCGGCGGATCCTCTAGGCGCGGTATGGGCGGCGGCGGCGGCGGCAGCGGCAGCGCACTGTTGCCGCCTGGCGTGTCTGGTGTCGATATGACGTCGGCAGCCGGCGCCAAGCCAGAGTCTGGGTTTGGCGTCGATGACTCGAGGGGCGGCAACTCGGACTCGCAGGTCGTCATGGTGACGGATCACAACGACGCGACGGCAGTAGATGCCCTGGAGGTGCAGACAGAGGAGATGGCCATCAGCGCGGCGGAAGAAATGGGCAGGTTGAAGCTGGACTTTGGTGCTGCCTCCTTTTTCACAGCACAGGCCAAGGCTGAGAATGGCGATTGCAGTGGCGAGCTGGCAGAGGGTCTGGAAGACAAGATGATGGTGTTCCAGGTTCCCGAGCTTCCCATTTTTGAGCTGGCTCCTGAAGTCTTGCAGCGGCGGCTCACTGCCAAGCAGCGCAAGATTGCAAGGGCAGCGGGGCGGTCGGCAGAGGCCAAGCCCTCGGTTGTCGACCTCGATGCCGACGTCAAGCCTGACATTGCTAAGCTCGAGTTGGGCGTGGACATTAAGCCCGACTTGTCCAAGCTGGACATCAGCGACGACACACCCGACGCTGACGACAATGGTGAGCTGGATGAAGGCGAAGCCAATGGTGATTTGGCCGACGGGCGCATCGGCACGTTGGTTGTGCTAAAGTCGGGCGCTGTCAGAATGAAGATCGGCGATATCTTGCTTGACGTCTCGCGAGGCGCCAACTGCCAGTTCATGCGCGGGCTGTTTGCGCTGGATACGAGCGCCACCCACACTGCCTTTATGCTGGGCAATGTTGACCAGCAGTTCATGTGCACGCCCGACCTTGACAGCATAATTTAGTATAGTCTAAATTTCAATTCCAAATTACAAGTGTAAATACATGTATTAAACGATGAGTGCAGACTTGCGATGATGAATTTGATGATGCCTTTAATTGTAACCACATAATATTATATATTTTCTCTCTACTCATTCTCGACGTAGCTGACAGGCAGCCGGCCCTCGCGACCGCCAAGCGCGCCCTGAAGCCACCCCTCGCCAATGTCCCTCGATACCACGCGGATGCGGTCACCAGCATTGAACGACAGCTCATCAGTGTCGCGGCCTGCAAAATCATACAGCGCAACCACATGCTCGGCGCTGCTCGCTGTAGCTGGGACTAGACTCAAGTTATTCGGACCAGCACTGGGCGAGTGGTTTTGGGCGAGTATCGGTGGCGGCATCAGCGCTCGCCCGGCAGGAACAGTCTGCGGTGTCGGCCGGTACGCGCTCATGTCGATATATGATGTGGGCACCAGGCCCTGCTGCCCGCTGCCGAGCACAACTTCTGTCCACCCGCTGCCGTCGCTGTCGGCCTCTGTCACACGCACTCGGTCGCCCGCACACACCGTCAATGTCGTCGAGTTGTCGCCCTCAAAGCCATAGAGCATTGGGACGAGCGCGCTATCAGTATTACTTGTTGTGGGCACCAGGGCGGCCATGCCTGTGGTTCTATTGACTGTGCTGCTGCGAGATACGGGCCCGCTGCCCATGCCGCTGCCGCTGCCGTTGCCGTTGCCGCTGCCGCTGCCGTTGCCGTTGCCGTTGCCGTTGCCGTTGCCGCTGCCGTTGCCGCTGCCGCTACCGTTGCCGCTGTCGGCCAGCAGCGATATCGACGCACGTGGCATGGCTGCAGCGCCGTACGATAGCGAGTTTCGCGGGCCCAGCGACATCTGCGAGGCGCTGTTACTGGCCGTGCTGGGCCCTGCCGACGAAGCGTTGAAGAGCATCCCCAAATGATTTTGGGGTTGGGTTTGGTTTTGGGCCTGTGGTTGCGATTGCGATTGCGATTGGATTTGGCGTGGCGGCAGGCTTGGCAGGTTCGGCTGTGCGGCTCCCAGTGCCATTGCTGCGTTTGCATCGGTCGATGGCCTTGACCCGTCAGACGATGCTGTCGAATGCGACCGCTGCCGCTCGCCCTTGCCCTTCTTAGTGCCGCGCCTTGTGCCAAACATCCCCAAGAACCCGCTCTTGGCCTCGGGGTCGCGGCCCGGGCAGTTCGGCTGGACCTTGATCTGGCACTTGGCATGGCACGTGTACTCGCACTGCGCGCACTTGCCGGCCTTACGGTTAAGCCCGCCAATGGACTCGCCGCAGTAGTCGCATATCTTGGATATGGCCACGGTGAACGCCTTGAACTCATGCGGGCTGCCGCTGTCAATGTGGCCCAGCTGCTGCTCGACGGCCATGCGCAGCGCCTGGTGCTGCACAACCTGGAGCTCAGCCAGTGTGGCCTCTCTCTCGGCGTCCGTCGCCTTTTCCAGCTCGCGCTCGCTGCCCTTGCCGCCGGCCAGCGCGCGCTGCCGGGCTTGCTCAGCATCCCGGCCCTTCTCTTGCGCCTCTTGCTCGGCACGCGCGCTCTCGCGCTGCGCCTGCAGAGACATGTTGCGCAGCACCACTTGGCTCTCGCCGTCAAGCACCATGCCGTCGCTCTCGCCGCTGGCCACATCGACGACAACGCGGAAGTCCGGCGGCTCCTCCCAGCTGCTGGCGCCGGCCTCAACGCGCCGGCGAACAAACTGCGCCGAGTCAACGTCGGGCGCAATGCGGCCAACAATGTGCGCTGCGCGCTGCGTGCCAGCGACCATCTCGCTGCCAGCGGCCTCTTGCATATCGAGCATCTGCGCGACCAGGCGCTTGACAGTGGCGACGCGCTGCTCGCCAATGGCCTGCATGCTGTCCATGATGCGCGGCGTGAACGAGCAGTTGACCGCCTGCTTGACGTGGTTGGCGACGTGCACTTGCAAAATGTACTCGTTTTTTGTCTGGTTGCGCGCGCTGGCGTCGCGATCGGCCTTCTGCCGGTGCCTCTCCTGCTCCTTCTCCGTTGTCGCGCGCTCTTGCTTCTGCCGCGACGCAGCCAGGGCCTTGGCGCATGCCTCGTACTGCGCACGCGCTTTGTCCTTTTGGTCGAACGCGCGGTCGCGCTCGGCGAGCAGCCGCTGGTAAAAGTCCAGGGTGCGCTTGCGCATGTCGCCTAGACTGTCGAATGCCTGGCGCAGCTCATCGGCCACGTCGCCGCTGAGCTTGGACGCCAGCTGCACGTGCAGGCGCCCCTCCTCCTCCAGGTGCACCGCCCATGAGTGCGCTGCGGGCAGCAGCTCGAGGGGCGTCGTGGCGGCTATCTCGGCCTCGGTCAGCGCCAGGCTGCCGATGCCTGCGCCGTCCTTGGCCTCGTAGATGGTGGCCAGCTGGCCCTGGAACACGCGAGCGAGCTCCAGCACTTTGCGCCCGTACTCCTTCTCGGCCGCTGCCTTCTCGGCTAGCAGCTTGGACAGCCCGCCATACACCTCGAGCTGCTTCTCTATGTGTCCGTTGATGGCGCCAAACTCGTTTGGCTAAAGAAGAAGAATGATGATGATGATGATAATAACAGTAGTACAAGAAAGGAGGCGATTAATGCGGTGACAGACAATTAAAAAGACATGTAAATGTAAATGCAAGGGTTAATGCCAATTCGAATGCAAATCCGAATGCGCACGACTCTGCTTTAATAGCACCCATGTTTCCGTCTGCGCGCGTACCTTGAGCTCAGACCCAAAGGTCATTTCAGTTAATATTTAGCCGGTCGTTATTTCTCCGCTTGTGAGTGAGTAAATGAGCGAGTGTGTGCCTGTTCAATGCAGCCAGAATTGTCGTCAAAAATATATTGGGCAGCACTGTCGCCTTGTTTTGTCGTTGTCGTTGTCGTTGTCGCCGTGGTTTTCGAATTGCGGTCCGCAGGCTTATAAAAGCAAAGTGAAATTAAATAAAACTTTCAATTGAAAAATAAAAAAATGCAAAAAGAGGGGAAAAGGACAATGATGACGCCTTTCTTAGGTCTTAGAAATATCCAGACAAGACAAATGTAAAATGCGAGATTATCGGCATTGGATTCTTCTAGGTTGTGGGGTTGACCAAAAAACACAATGTTCGAGATTTGAACCAGCAGCTGTTAGCTACTGCCCTTCAACAAATATTTTCTCCGACAGTCACCACAATAAAACATTTTTATGGTGAATCCTTTTTGCTCGGAGTCAAGAACAACGTCAACGCAATTCCCAGAGCAACAATAACGGCTGCATAAACGTAAAGATACGTTTTACTATTAACAACATTCCAATAGTCCTCTATCACCAAATCGTCGTCATCCAAGGCCTTTGGCTTTGGTTTAGGGATTTCTTTTTCCTTCACTGCTTCCTGGCGTCTCTGCTCCCAATTACACAAAAGCAGGGTTGCGGTGGGAGTCAGTCCAAGATCTTTTAATGTCCTTGCGTCTGATTCTTTGTCAAACACTTGTGCAGGGATTCTTTGTGATATCTCGGTATTGTTGCGGGACATGTTCAGATTGGACTCGATGAACGTGCGCAGTTCGGATAGGGTTGTGTTTGTATCAAACTCGCCTGTGCTTGTGCGCCCGTCACTGACTCGAAACTTGATACGGGCGAGCTGCTGCTGCTGGTTGTCTGGAGTATTGGGCTCTGTGTTTATGGCTGTGGTGGTCATTATGCGTACAGATCGAATATAATGTTTTTTTATCAAAGTGACGAGAGGAATATTGCGCAAATATTATTATTAAGGGGTAAAATAAAAAAGCTGATTTATTCGTAAAATCGGTTGTTTAACGCTTATGCGACGTTTTTCTTCCATTTTCCGTGAGTCCAGTTAATGTGCATTCTTATGCATTGTCACGAGCAAAAAACAATAGTATAATATCTACAATAAAAAAGCTTGAATCGTGTGGGAAAAAAGCAAAAAAATTCAAGTTCCGCTTCCACCTTGCAATTTTAGTTTTGTTTCTCAAAATGGAATCGTGCAAGTATCAAGTACTCTCTGAAAAAAAGACTTTTCAAATAAAATTTATAGTGCACAGTTGATTTTAAACTTGGAGGATTGATTTTTTCCACAGGGTTTACGGTCTCCATGTTTCTGGTTTACTCATTATTGTTTCAATCTTTATAGATTTGTAAATGGTGGAAAAAAAACAAAAAATAAATCAAGGAAATGAATATTAAGGTGGAAACCCTTTTTATTTTGTACTATTAAGTAGACACTCACCCTTATCCGCTAATTCTATAGTATTCTATGCTCCATTCGTGTGGTCCACATGTTTCTCTTAATTTCTTTGTTCTCTTTTCGTTTTTTTGCTTTTTTTTGCTGCGCATAAGCATACTTATTCTATTTTATTAATTGTACCACAAATAAAACTATTTTTTTACTTTCCAGTCAAGCCTTTTTAATTGTAACGTCAAAAATATCTTTTCTTTCATTTTTTTTGTTAATTCTATTTATTGTTATTTTTAAAAATTTCATCAATACATTGACTATGCGAAGAGGGTCAGGTTTGTTTTCCCGCGACCTATTGCCAAGTTCTTTTGGGGCATTCGGGACCGGATCCATGCTCAACAGTAGTAACAGCCAAAGCAACACCAGCAACAATAATATCACGGATGAGAGCCGGACAGTAACGCACTTTATCATTCTGGTTCCCGGCACCGGACCCCATCGCGAAGACGAGCGACCCAAGGGATCGTTTTTAAAAAAAGCAAAGAGATTCCGTGAAATTTTCCAAGAAACCTGTAAGCGCGAGTTCGCCGATACCGATGCGTATGTGGAGATGATGCCGATTGACTACCACGCAGACATACAGGCCTTGGAGACTACCAATCAGTAAGTCATGATAATGGTTTATATAAAAAATTCACTTAGTTTTGTTGGGTTGTTGCTGCATGTAAACTAACTTATTTTTGTTGGGGTTTATCTTTATTTGTGTAGGCGCATGATCAAGGCTACGCTGCCATCGATACCGTGGATTAGAACAATGGACAACGAGGTTATCGGCGACATCCTCTACTACTTCTCAACCTTCCACGGCCGTATTATGCTCAAAACCGTCATCAACAAGCTAAACGCCGCCTACGACACCTTCATGACCAGTAATCCGGCATTCTCTGGTTCCATCAGCCTCGTGGCGCACTCCCTGGGCGGCCTAATATGCTACGAGATCCTGTACTACATGGACAAGCTTAATTCAGAAGAACCAGGGAATTTTGGAGCGCACGAGGCGCAGAGATACATGGGTTTGCCTAGTCTTAGGTTCAGTCCCGATAGGCTATTTACTTTAGGATCACCGATGGGCGGCGGTATGGTTTTCCGAAACCAATGCATGACGGAATACCATATGGGCGCAGTCGGGTATCACAATATCTTCCACCCATTCGATCCGTTCGGGTACAGGACAGAGCCACTATGCGACGAATACTACGCGAATTCCCCCGCTGTTCCCATCACTGTCGGCCAGATGGAAACACAATCGATGGTGGGGGCTCTCCTTGGGCGGGGGACCGGTGATGCGCAGGGTTCGGCGGCAACGGCAGCGGCGGGTTCGGCGAAAAATGGGAGGCGGATTTCATCGTTGTTGGGCGAGAGTATGGCGGATTTTGGCAAGAACGTCGTGGATGCCATGCGGTGGGCGGCGAAATCATCAGTTGCTTTGCCGATACATGCTGTGGCGAGCAAAGTCACGACAGCACAGCGGAGGAGCTCCGTGGATCAGGAGAAACCGCCACGTCATCGTCGCCTATCACTCTTTGGACCCATATTTTCAGACACCCATACTGCACCTGCTGGTGCCTCTGCTGGAAATAAACCGGCGCATGGTGATTCTTCCTTGGGCGCACTGGAAGATGGCGATACTGGGCAACATGAGGATGCTTTGGAGAAGCAGAAAGGGATTTCCAGGCTGCTGCCTGGTTTAAAATCATTTACGTTCGGGCGTCGACATAGCCACGGCAGCAGCCATCGTCGCTGCAGTTTACCGAGTAATAGCGCAAATATGTCATCGGATGATAAAAATGCGTTGACAAAGACGTTTTTCGAAGAGCGCGTGCGTCAAGAGATTGACTCGAGCGATGATAACGATAGCGGCGGCGCTGGGGTATCCAGATCAGCGTCCTCCTCTTCCATCGTGTCGATTTCCATGAAATCGCATTTGGCGGCCACCATGGGTGCCATGGCAGCATCTACATCGGCCGCCGAATCACCATCGCCACCGGCACTGCGGCCATCGGGTGAGCGCGCAAGTATTAGTCATACGAGAGCGCGGCAATCAGTGGTCAAACCGCCCAGCCAAATGGTAACCGGCGATTCCGCGCACACTATAATTGGCGCGAAGAAACTGTCGCCGCAGCAGACACAGGAGGGGAAGCAAAACGAGCGACTGACGACAGGATCGGCCGAGCCAGATGCTCGGCGGCAGAGCAGCCGACGTAACGGCAGTATGACGCCAGATGATATGCTGGACCAGCTTATGCATCTTTTTGGGCCTTCGAGACCGCCGGACCGTGATCAGCAGATGGCCGAGTCGCAAGGATTGCCGTTGTCGTCTAGGCTGATGGCTGCCAGGGAGCTGGGTGGCACCAGGGCCGGTGCGCCCATCAGGGTAACTAACACAGTACCTATTAATACTAACGGCATGCTGGTACCAGCGGCAGCAGCAGTTTGTCCTGCACATGGTGTTCTTGATGGGAAAGTGGAGCCGGGGCATAGTTCGTCAATGGTTGATAGTGATGGCAGTGGAGATGGTGGCAATCCGGTTGGTGTTCTTGTGCATAGGACCATATCATTGCCGTCAGCACTATTGCATTACTTGGCGGAAGATCAAGAAGCTCAGCAAGCGCATAAAGGCGAGCCCAACACCCGTGCTAATTCATCATTGCCGGGTTCATCGCTGCCCTCGCGTCGCAACACCACGGATCCAAGCCCAGCCCCAGCCCTAACTCCAGCACCTGCGCACACCCAGGCGTCAGATCAACTCGCGCAACAGCACTCTTGTCCTGTTATCTCCGACCCCCTATTGCCGAGCGCTGTTGACACAGCCCATGGTGAGGACGGTGAGGACCAGCATCCACTGCCGTATCTGGAACGCATGGACTACATAGTGTCTTTTAATAAGCGCCATTTACACAACGAGTACTGGCTGGGATTCCACGCGCACTTTAGCTACTGGACAAACAAGGATATTGTATACCATATTCTGCACCACATGATCCGCAACCCGGCGTCGGCGCTAAGCGTTCAGAGCACCTTGAAAAATAATTAATGGTGTGTGGAGGTTTTTTTATTTGCTGCACACTTTTTTTTGGGATTGTTTTAAAATTATGAAAATATTAATTGAATTTAGTTAAAGTGTAAAAAAATGAGAAAGAAGAAAAAACACCCCTTAATTTATTGGGTCTTTTTGTTATTATTGTTGCCGACAATTTCGAGCGACGGGAGCGCATTGTCAATAAATGTAGCCTGGGCATTCTGCACCAGCTTGGAGTTTCTCCTTGACCGATCATAAATCTCCGCTGAGGGCTTCCGATAAGTTCCAAACAGGCGATCAAACAGTGTCGTGAACTGTCCGTAGTTGTAGTTAAAGTACAAATGATGAATCGTATGGTGCGCTGCGCCATTGACAATTGGGTTATCCGACACATACTCGCCATCATGAATCATTACGCTCCAGACATTTACAAAGGCGAAAAGGCCCAAGTAAACGTATTCGTGCATTGGGAACACGAATACCGCTAGGTGATACGGTATGGACTGCAAGTATCCGTCCATTGGGTGGAATGCGTGCGACGCGTAAGGTGTGCAGACGATCCACTTGTGGTGCAGCTTATGGCACTTTGCGTACACCGACGGGTGGTGTTCCAGCCGGTGGACCCAGTAAATGCAGAAATCCGTGAATAAAATAAACATTGCTGCAGAAAAGAACAGATACGGGTACCCGTACTTATCCCACTCCTTGTATACCAGAGACTTTCCGTGGATCTCCCCAAGAATCCACGGAATCGTCATTACTGTGATCTGCGGCAGGGCGCGCGACGCGCATGCCATTTCCATGAATCGCTGCCGGGGGAGGAACTTTGGGTGCTGCTCCTGTTTCTTATCGTAGAGGAATCTGTACGATAGTCCGGCTGTGCCAAAGTAGAACGAGATAATGTACGTGTAGATGAATACAAAGAGGGACAGGGACTGCCGAACAAGGCTATCGCGCGGCAGTGGTGAGGTCGATGTGAGGAGCGCTGCTTTGTTGTAGACGCTGTCGAACACGTAGGTGTCCAGGTACTGCATTACGACGTCCATGATTTTGTTATCTACAGCAACCCTCTGTGCTGATTGGACTTGCTATTACTGCTGCTGCTGATTTTTTAGTGCTGTCGGTGTGTGCTTATCTGTTTACAAAAAAAGACGCAAAGTAGTAGTGGTGTTGATACTGCCACTAATGGCTGGAGTAAATATCAGTACGCGTATTGGTTATCTACGACGCGACTAGCTCAAGTAACTCGAAAAATACCAAACAAATAAAAAAGTAAAAGCGTAAAGTTAGTACAGAGAAAAGAAAAAGAGAAAAGTGAAAGAAAAGGGAAAGCGCTTCTTCCTATTCCCAAAAAAGCCAAACAAGATGTACAGTGAACAAGGTGGAGTGGAAAGAGGAAAAGCACTGGTGGATAGGAAAAAAGGAAGACAATCCAATCCACACCATAAGATAGATTCCTGTTCTCCTCCTGGTGTTAATTTTGAGTTGATTATTGTTTACTTTATTTCACTTTACCAAGAGCTGACAAGCGAAATAGTAAGAACAATTTGGGGAGGATAAGAAAAAGAGGTGGAAAAAAATGAGCAGGATGAAAGTCGAATAGAAAACCTACACGGTAGTGAATGGCCACAGCCCATTAATTCAGCACATACAACGAACTCCCACGATTAATTACACAGCCAAGTCAACTCAAGGTCAGGCTCAAGTCCAGTCAGTCACTCCTCTCCCCCTTTTTTGTAAAGGGAAGGGAGGGGAAGGAGAGGCCTTTTTTTCGGTGTACAACCGGAAGATTGGGCCTCTTTTGAAAAAGAATAAAGAGACGGAAGGTGGGGGTTTGGAAAGATGCGTGCTAATGCTGACGCTGATGCGGATGCGGATGTTACTGCTTCTGAATGCAAAATGAACCCTTATTTGGGATGGTGTTACCTTCTGTGAGCGCACCTGTATAGTACCCGTGTGTGTGTTGATATGCAAACAATCGATAATGGTAACAGTAGGCGTCGAGCGAAGAAAATAAAAAAGAACAATGGCCAGCAACTGCGGGTGATAAGGACGAGAGAGAGAGAGAAAAGAGGATGAGGATGTTTTCTGGGTTATTAGTTCTTTACATCCATGCAAGGAGCCACTTTTATCGTTATTTAAAGCATTCGTCGTTGCGGTTATTTTTTGTTCTTGCTTTCATGTTTGGCATAAAATATTTATGTGCTTCTAAAATAACATCACCTGCTTATTTTTTTTGCTTACTCTCAGAGCATCCAATCATTGCAGGGTCGATTTTTATTTTGCATTAATTCGTTTTTATGCGGGTTTTTTCTTTTTTAGCATGGCAAATCTCCCACATGTTTTTTCTTCCTTTTTCTCGGAAGATCCGCAAATATTTCGTATTTTTTATTTGAGCAGAAAAAATGGCTTGGGGCTGGCATGATGTTTTACTTTCTTAAAGCCTAGGTAGGCTCTTTCAATTTTTCTTGTCACAAGCATTGCTCTGCACAAAACACTTGGCTTTTTCAGCTCAGTTCATGTTTCCTGATACAGATAGCCGGCGTAAAGCAGAGAAAATGAAGAAGGCAGGGTAAAATATACTTTACAGCTTTAACCATTTCATCTCGGAATATCCGGCGAGACTATGCACAAAAATAAACAATAAATGAAATGATTCAAAAAGGGGCTTTGTGGCTGGCCACCCATGCCCAGTTAGCTGACTGAAAAACTGAAATGCGAAAACCGAAACCATGATCGAATGATTTTCAATGCGGAATTTCGTCGTCTTCATTCAACATTCCCAAATGCAAGAAATAAGCGGCGATTAATCGCAAAATTGTCGAAGTCAATATAAAAATGTCATACGGAAAATAAATATCTGAAATTATTTTTTTGCAGGTACCGTTGTTCATTTGTGTGTATAAAATTGTTTTAGCGCCAGAGTAAAATATAATAGGGTTTAGGCGTCTAATTAACGACATAAAAACAATAGATGAAATGAAAAAAGAAAAAGAATAACAAACAAACGAAATAAAAAGAAAAAGAAAAGAAAAAAGAAAAAGAAAAAAGGTTATGCCAGCAGATCCACTCCGCCAGTGCCTGCCTGGTTGGCATACATAGGGGTATTGAGGTACTTGCGAGGGTCATTTGGATCAACACCGCCGCGGCCAGACCCAATAAGCGGATCAGTAAACGGCGATGCACTATCCCAGCCCTCATTAACCAGCACTCTAGCCTTCATCCTCCGCTCAACAAACGGATTCTTCGACGCCTTCTCAGCCTCCGCATCAACCTCATTCTGATGCAGTTCCGGCGCCATCATCTCCTCGGGAGCAATAACCCCCCTAGTCCTGCGCTTCGAGTCCAGCGGCATCGCAGACAGATCGCGGCGCGTCGGCGTAAACACGTAGTAGTCCATGGATGACGCCGAATTCTTATTGAACTGCGGCTTTTCATCAGCCATTGGGTAGACGGACACGCGCTGTTTCTGCTGGTTGGTCATTGTAACGTTACGGCCGGGCGCAAAGTACACAGACTGCATGTCCATGTTGGACCGCGCTGTGCGCGCGCCCCTGGGCCGGGACCGCGGCACAGGCTCAGCGTCAAAGGCGCCCGCGTCTCCCTCGAACGGCGACGCCTGCGGGGTCGACACAGCGGTGGTGCGGGAGGAGCCGGACTGCGGCGACTGCACTGAGGCATACGGAAGAGAGCCGCTGCTGGCGCCCGGCGGAATCTGCTGGTAGCGCTGGGAGGCGGACAGCTCCATGGATGATTTATACCGGCTCAACGCCGGCTGCTTCTGCTTCTGGTGGATTTCTGCAGAGTGCGCCTCTTCGAGGTGGTCGGCTGATAGGGTTTCGATGCTGTTTGCACGAGCGTGGCGTAGCTTTTGCTCGTGTCTGTGCTGGCGCCATTTCTGCTCCTCTGCTTGCCATTGTTCCTCCCTCTGCGCTTCCTCGGCTGCTCGGTCGAACTCACTGATGAACTCGGTGGTGGCTGCGCGGATGGTTCCATGGCCGGCGGTGGTGGCGTGCGCGTCAATGCTTTCGCGCGAGGTGCTGGCTCCTCGGCGCTTTGTGTACTTGCCGACCTCCATGTGCGTAAACATGTACGAGCCCTTGATCTTTTTCATGAGTCCCATTTTTTCTTATTTAAATGGTCTTGCTTTTTTTGTATCGGGAGGTCTATGGATGTACTGTTGCGAATACGTTAGTGAGAGAGTGGATGTGAGTGGGGATGATGGAGAGGTTAATACAAAAAAGGATAGTGCGAGTAAAAAGGAAGGGGAAGAAAAACAAAAAGTTGCAGATAAATAAATGTTTAGAGAAGTGAAAAAGGTGAACAAAAAGTTTGAATAAAAAATTTTTGTTGTAGAGACTGGTATACAGGGAAATAAGACGAGGGTAAAAAAAGGGGGAGGGGGATAAAGAGGCGTCGGATACAAACGGTCTTATTTTAATACGCCTTAATTATACGGGTAATAGAAATAATAGATGAAAAAGGGAGAATAAAAAAGAAAACGAGTAAAAAAAACGAAAACAAACAATATAATATTTTAGATTGTCGACTGCAAGAATAAAATAATTACGCTTGTGAATGCCAACACAAAAAAAGAAGAGGGAAATGGTCTGCTGTGTGCAGCCTTTCATATCCTTTTTATATCGTTTCCCTTTTTTATTTTTGTGCTGACAGTAGAAAAAGAACATCAGCAGCAGCAGCGGGCAAAATCCGACAAGGAAAGAGAGCGGATATGCGCTCAACATCCAAAGTCTAAAAAAAGATATTTCGTTGATCATTAATATTTTCCTTTTCTTTTTCTTTCCATCTGCCATCCATGTTTTTATTTCTACATGTGTACGCCAAAACAAAACATATACGCTACGCGTGATATTTTCTGTTGGTCCTCCATCAATGAGTAACAAACACAGTTCTAACTTTTGACAAAAAAGTAACGAAAAAAAGCTCTGGATACCAAAAAAATGGATACTCAAAGTTTTTACTGCGATAAAATAGACGCATCACTTACTGCTATTGTGTTCAAACAAACTAACAATCAGAATAATAATATATCCAAAAAGGGAATGGACCGTGCTCCTTTTATTACGTCCGAGTATTATTCTGAGAGGAAAGAGGGCCGAGATAACAGAGACAAGTGCCAATAAGAATGACGTTGACTTGTGTAATTTGATTCTGACTAAATAAAAAAGGTGTATGTTTAAAACTTTTTTGCTCGACCCATCTGTGAGTCAATCTGGCGGAAAAAAACTCATCTGCCACATACATTTTTAACACCACCAATCAAATATTCAAACAAAAAACAAGTGCAGTGGAAAAATAAATGCTTATAATTGAAATAGACAGTTTTTGGGGATCGTGCTACGCGTAATGTCGGTCCAAGATTTGCGCGTAAATAAAACAAGGAGCTGAATTTCTAATTTAGAAAACAGACTTTGGTCTATAGATCTATTTTATAATTTTCCAACAATTGAAAACTTTCATTTTCATTTCAATTTTTTAAAACAACCACCCACCCAAAACAAGAGTTTAATAAAAACACTACCAGTTAATCAACTACAGTTTTAAACATGAAGCGATGCGAGAGTATGTCGGATTATTGCCAGACTGTTCCAACAATTGTGTGGTTATGTTTCTGATACCCGGGATATCCTTTTCTTTTAGAGCATGATTCGTGGCAAATAAATAAAACTGCGGGCAAATTGCTGCCAGCGCAAACGCACACAGAGCAACTGCATTTGCCGATTGGAAACCTTGGCGCCAAACATAACATTCACCTAAATTGCTTCCAAGTAGATAATAAACTGCGCGCATGTGCTCTACCAATGTGGCTGGCTCCATTTCGCTCAAATTCGCGTCCATCATGAGTGAGCGGCAATGCAGGCTGGTCAGCCACGGTATTGCCTTGAGCAAGGTAATGACATTGTACAATTTTAAGTCAGTATTGATCAGTTGCAGCCTCTGGATATTGATGAGAGTGCTGTTTGAAATTTGTGTAATTATCCCAGCGTATTTATAATCACCACGGATGCTCAGTTTCTGCGCGCTTGAGCCCATTTTAAGCGCACAGTTTGCATAAGCGCGATCGCTCAGTACAGATGACATTTCTATTTCGTCATTTGAGTTGCTGACATAAACAGTGTGCAACTTGGGGTACTTTCCACTGCTAAAAATACGGTGCTTACTGAGAATTTGAATTGCCTTGTTGTCCAGAGCCAGCTCAAGATATTCCAGCGTCTCGTTATTTCCTCGGAAAAGCACGTCATCACCGAATGGATACACCGAACCAATCAGTAGTTGGCGCAATCTAGGGAATAATATTGTGCCCTTGGTGAGCGGCCGTGACTCATGTGGTCCCAAGACACAGTCTCCGAGCTCCAAAAACTGTATGCACGGATATACAATTGCCTCACCATTTTCATTGTTCACCAAGAAATTTTGAAATTGCTCAGCATCATCCTTGCTAATCAGTTTTAACCCGACCAAAGTGCCCGCACTCCTGTGAATCAGGCCGATGTTGGCTGCAAAATGCTTATCAACCAATATAAATAAATGTGTGAGACCCGTTATTGTGTAAGGCTTGAAAGCAGTGAGTGAGTCTGTTTTTTGCAATATTAAACGCGATGTGTGCAAACCTTTGTAAAGCGACATTGCCATTTGGCTGAATAGATGCTGATGACGTGATGCTTCGACAGCACATGGTATGCAGTACTCGATTTCAATATCACATATATTGGGCATTAATTGCTTGATGAGGTTGGCAAACTGTAGCACATTGCTCTCAGTATTGGATCTTTCGGGGATATTGCCAAAGCCATCACTCAGCTGTATTCTTAGTTTATACACAGAAAATAGTGGTGTGTTTATATACTCTGAGTTAACCAAAATCATATGTGCGCTCCCATCAGTGATACTCATATAATCAACATACATCGTTACAACCTTGGCCAGCTGGTTGGATTCGGCTTGAGGTGTGAAGATGCCTGGTACTAAAAACATGTCGACAGCTTGAACGCTTTTTAACTTCAGGTCGATTTCAAGCGAAAGGCATTTGTGTTGCCGAGCAAGAACGCATATACGCAAGCACTTACAAGTATGCAGTAATTCCCTGTACAGTTTGTTTGGGTGCTGGCCAGGTTTGTCGAACAACCCTTTTGAAGCATAAGTACCATCGATGGTATAACCAACTATATGTTCAATTATGTGGGCCGGCAACGACTGAAAGTAAGTCATGAACACGATTATTAATTTAATAAAAAATATATTGTAGATAGAGCTACTAAAAATAAAATAGACAAAAAAGTAGTTCGCAGGAAAGCACTGTGGGTAGGTTTTCCTTACTTTATATCCTCAATTTTACTTGAGCCATCACTCTCTCACACACACAATGCAAAAATTATTTACAATTGTAAGACAAATGAGCTCACATTTTTCTTTTATACAAAGATTGGTTTTAGCATTGGAAAACGACTGGACTTTACTCGCATGTTTCAAAGCGGAGGTGCAAGTATTGTATTGTATTCACCAATTTTAAAAAATGAAAATTGACATGTCGGTAGCTGCTACAAATTTACTACAGTGGGAGATGCTGTATCCAGGCCATCAAGGCCATCTGCCTCACTTTGTGTTATAGTGACCGGTAGTGATGACGACGATAGCGGCAATGATGGCGATACATAATCCAATTCACTGTCCTTATTCGGCGTGTATGAATTGGTGCATAAAAGCTGAATCTGCTTGTTCTCATTGTCCAAAGTGTAAACAGAGTCTCCCCACGCATAATCCCCATTTTGTAGCATGTACAGATATGACTGAATGCTGTTAGTAGCATCACCCTCGCTCGAGTACCCGGCTCTGACATTGAGGAACTCCTTGAGCCACTCGATTTCGTCCACCATAAATTCGCCAATTTGCAGAGTGCTGGTGGAGTTTCCTCCGATATCCCTGCCAATCCTGCTGTTTGTCAGTTCAATCATGCCCCCAAGGCTATGACTGTTATTGCTAGCACCATGTGAAATAGATGTGTCATATAATTGAGCCTGGCTAATACTGAGGTTTAATCCCAACTTGTCAGAATACTCTTGAGAGGGCTTAAAGTAAAGACTATCCAATATTTCATCTTGTGCATCCATGAACTCTTGCACAGCAGCTGCCTTATTCCACACCTTGCAGAAATCCTTCAAGCCAGCAGTCGTACCATTCAATTCGTTGGCATACTTTTGGAGAGTTTCGTCAAAAATTGTAAACTCGTCGTCGCCATTGGTCGCTATGTGGTAGATTTTTATCACCTCCCACAGGTCTCCTATTCCTGTGCAGAAATTAGCAATACCTGCGCTGTAGCCATTTCCTGTATCGTCCTTTTCACAGTGGCCATAGTCAAACTGAATACTGTCAAGCTGAAATAGATTTGTCTGTTGAATGGCGAGGTTTTTCTGGCACTCACTCAAGCCTGCGGAAGCCAGACCACACATTGATAGAAGCGAACCCAGCGCAATAAATGTACCCCTAGTAAAAAGTTGCAGTTTCATGGAGAATATTTCGTCAAAGAAAATATAGTAATAATAAATAAATAAAAAAAAGTTGGAGAAAAAGCTAGGAAATATTGCCATACTATTTTTCGTGGTTGAGGGATTCTATAAAAAAAAATAACATGTAGCTTGCTGGGTGAGCAGATGCACATACTCTTTGTATTAAGTATTTTAAAAAAGTGAATAAACGTGGCCTTTCTATTTTCTTTTTCTTTCGGTATTTTAAGAATAATTATAATTTTAAAAAGGAAAAGAGAAGCCCTTATAAACAACTCTACATTGTCAAACCACCCATCCTATGAAAATAAAAGACTACATGTTTATACCAAGTGTGCAATATTATTTTGATAGAAAATTAATGACATCTAACTCTAAATGGGCCCCAATACTGATTATGGTATGGAGGTTTAACGCAAACATTTTTTTACTGTGGGTCAGCCAATTTAAGTGGCTTTTCTGGTCATTAAATGAAGGTCTTTGTGATAAGCAATAAAAGCGTCTCAATGAAGACAGAGGACCTAGGAGTGACACCAATGCCAGATGTGGAACCTACAGTGTTACGATAAAAAGTATTTATTAAGAATCAACTAAAAGAAAGCTAAGGGATGAGTAGCCTCCACTGTTCATATTCATTAGTATTTATATGTGCATATGAATTCCCGCATATCCAAGTAGGGAATTAACTATGGCGATTGATTAATGAATTACTTCACTGGGGACGCCGGATTTTCTTGTATCACAACTAATTAATATTATTATTTTGCCCTTTTTATGACTGTGAGTCTTAGTGCTCATAAATAAAAGGGCAACTGATAGGCATTGGGATACAAAGTAAATGTGTGCTCAACAAGGAGCATAATGACCAACAGACCCTCTGTGTGATACAAGGAATTGCGGCTTGTCTCGCGATTGATTCATTAATCAATTGCCATAGTTAATTTCCTACTTGGATATGCGGGAATTCATATGCACATATAAATACTAATGAATATGAACAGTGGAGGCTGTTCATCCATTAGCTTTCTTTTAGTTCATTTTTCGAATACATATACTTTTTAACACAACGTTTGTTCTCTTTCTTCTTTGTTTTTATAGAATAGAAATTTAATCTATTTATTAAATACACTCATTAATATCAGTGGTGGGAGGACTGTAGACCTGCTCTCACATAACATCATGTGGCCCTGCGTCTCCAGATGTCAGCAGCCTTGGGGCTCTCTCTGTGCTCACTCACTCACATACTCCCTTACAAATATTGTGACACCAGAATTGGGCTGAGTCATGTGACAGCATAACCACATACTATTTCAATGTTGTGGTATTGTATGCAAGCAGCAATGTCATAATGTAAGCTTGGATTTTTTGTAGTCTTGCATTAGAATAAGTATTTATAGTCAGTAAAATACTCTTGGCAAATATGTGTATCACACACACATACACCAATACAATTGCCATGCTGAGTATTTTATTATATTGTCACCAACAGCTACTTTCTTGATTGTTGGTGGTATTTCACCATTGTCTAAAGCATTTCTTGAGGATTGTCTGGTAAGAAAAGTGGTGTCATGATAGTTGGTGTTATGTCCATCATAGACATCATGGACATCCTTGAGTTCAAATGTGATTGGTCAGTGATTAATTTCCAACAAACTTTTTCGTCTCTAAAATGGCCTTGTAAATTGGAATCCATTGTAGCATATAACTGATTTCGCCAATAGCATATGAGCAACCCATACTGCTGCCTAGGTTGCCAATAGCCACATCGGCCTATAAAATACTCTTAGCATTCTTATTAATTGCAAATCATTATTTTGCTTCCTAACTTTGTTTTGAGATTTCTCACTTTTTCATTTTCTTTAATTTTGCGAAAATAGCTTTTGAGTTCTTTCCTAAACAAGTAGCCAAGCCAATTTTTTGGGTACGTAGTTGAATAGGCATACTGGTTTTATAAATACACAGTCCTAGTCAGAATATATAAGCAGCTCAAACTCACTTTTTTGCGTTTCTATAAAGTTGAGGAATATGTTTCCACAATATAGTCTTTATTTTCTCTCTCCAGCAACATTTGTTTCCAACAGCTTCTGCTGCTATCAAGTAAATTGCGTTTTTGCATTTATTGTGTTTTGGTTTGGGTGGCTTGGGAAAAAGGTTATTTTTTCTTAATTAGTGACCATATGCAATTCATGCCACTTTATTCGTGTAATTTCTTGGCCTCGTGACCAATATTTCTGAATTTATTAAATACTTACCAGTGAACTAAACGTATATAAACACATTGTGCAACACTTGTCCGTTTGTAGCAGGCCAAATATCCAGCAGATTTCAATTGTACACTTTTCGCGTGCCATTGTCGCCTCTCTTTATTATTCTTTCTGCTTTCTGCTTTCATCTTTATAATTTCCGTTTATTATTCTATTACTGCTATTCTTTTCTTTTTTATCCCACATTTTCCTTCTTATATTCAACTTTTTATTCACACCTATTTTTATATCATTCTCGCACAATAATGCCTGCCAGTCCCTCGCCCTCTTCGGAGAATAGCAACGAGTATGAAATTGATCGTATTATCGGCAGGCGAATTACCACCACTAAAACCGAATATTTTATCTTCTGGAAGGGGTACAATGTCGAGGACTGCACCTGGGAGCCGATCGCATCTGAAACTAACTGTGAAGATGCCCTGATTGACTTTGAGAAGCGGTGCACAAACCTGCGCTTTGAGCGAATAGCCAACAGCAGACTCCCGGAAATCGACAGATTTGAAAACGAAGGTTTGGCGACTCTGATTGACGTCGCCATGGAGGTCATTCCACACGGCGAGTCTGCCTTTCACGACAGAGTGAGAGATTTTGTGTTTGTCACCGGGGAGGTTGACGACTTGAGCCCTTTGGTGACGGATCGGTCGACTGTCAAGAAGACATCACCGTATTCGCGGCGGCAGTTGGCCACGCTTGGCTGGAATCGATGCATTGTTGCGCCAAAGCTTGATGATGCAAACGGCATGGCAACAATCAACGCTAGTGACTCGCTGTGGACGCGACCCACCATAATAAAGATCGTCAACTCCATCAGGGACAACTCTGGACGCGTGTATTACCTGTCCGAGTGGAGCGACAAGGAGCTTACCTGGGAGAAGCCGAGTGCTTTCGACGGTGTCATGGGCCCCCTTATGCTGTACGAGGGCACGCGCTCGGCCAACAAGCGCAAGGATCTTGTGGCGCAGTTTCAGAGAGCGAAGCACGAAGGTGACTCGTCCATTATGCAGTCGCCACAGGGCAAGAGCAATCTCGAGCGCAAGCCAGTGCGCAACTCCGTTCCTGGCAACAAAACGCCGGCCGTCCTGGCGCCCAGCGATGTGGCAGACATTACGGGGTTGACAATTCGGTCAGGGCGCCTCTGGTTTGATCTGGGCACAAGCAATATTTTTCCCAGCAAGGGCGTCGTGGAATCCAACGCGCCTGGGTCTAAATTGATAACTCCAGAGAGCAGCAGGCCCATGAACAGCGCTGTGTCCTCACACAGCATCGCTTTTGGGCAAAAGCGGAATATGCTGTCTGATTCAGAGGAAGAGGCCGAGGACAACTTGGATGTTGGGGGCTGGCCCTCATCGAGCGAGTCTACTATCGATAGTGGTTCCTCCATGGACGCACTCAAGGATGGCGAGATGAGGGATGTGGATTTTGAAGACGGCGATGTGGACGACGCAATAATGGTTTCGGGGAATATTGCGAAGAGCGCACCTGCATCCATCATCACCTTTGCACGCGTACCTGCACGCGCCACCGCTTCTTCCTTTTCCGCAGGTAATGTTTCTGTGTCGCAGAAGCGGCTGCATAGCGATGAATCCCGCCGGCGCAGCGCTTCCGGCCTCCCGTCACTGTCGCAGGCTGGCACTTATCCATTTGTTGAGATCGATCACTTCGCTGGAAGCAAGTTGCAGTCGCGCGGACTGTCGGAATTGACTTTGAAGCGCATCAGTTCTGAACGCAGGAGGGCGCTGCGAGAGATCAATTTTGGCAAGCGGGCTTTTCGCCAGCAGCCAGCCGAGACACAGAATCAGACTGTGAGTGGCATATCGTCCCGATTCTTGATTGACAGCGATGAGATGCTTTCAGGGCGGGTCAGTTCTTCCGGCAATCAAACACCGCTCAGTTCTGTTGACGAGTCCGGGGCCGCGGTCGGCCGTCAACGCAGCAACAACTCGATTCTTACTAAGATCCAAACGGATGACGCCAAATGCAGCCATTGTCCGTCGCTACTACCCTCTGGCAGCGAGGGTATATCCTGCAACTGCTGCGGCTTGAGCTACCATCTCCAATGTTACGATAGAGTCCTTGACCGAGTTGGCATTGCCCTGCCGTCGTCGGACTCGGCCGTGAAGTGCGCGCTGTGCGCCACATTTGAGGAGTGCGCCATAGAGAAGGTGCTGACGCTGCGTGACAACATGCCCGGCGGCAAATACACTCCAGCAAACGTGGACATTGCCGTCAAGTGGAAGAACAAGTCGTACCGTCATCTGAGCTGGGTTCCGCGAGTTTGGCAGCAAGCAGTAGGTCCTAGTCTGATGCTGGGGACGCTTATGGTACAAGCAAAGTCAGGCTTGTGCCCGCCCGCGCTTGAAGATGCGTTCGACAGGATCTACTTGGAGCCCGACGTAATCATCCAGGCGCTGAGCTGCAATTCATCTGAGAAGAAGCAGCGCAAGACACATGTCGCTGCCGCTGGGCTGTCCAGCAGCAAGGGCGCGTGGGTCTTTTACATCAACTACAAATCCGTGCGGGTCGTGTGGAAGGGCCAGAGTTTTGCTGAGGCAACCTGGGAGGCGCTGCCCAGTCCGATTGACAATCCGCAGGATTACGGCGCGTGGCTTCCCGTATGTGAGGCCTGGCAAAGGGCCGAGTTGGTCAGCTTGAACAAGCGCCTGCAGCTAAAGTCCAAAGCGGTTGCGACTGATGACTTTGCCGCAGCTGAGAGGCAGCCCGAGTATCTCCAGGGCGGCGTTATGTACGACTACCAGCTCGAGGGTGCAAACTTTTTGAACTACAAATGGAAGCACAGAGAGCCGGCCATCCTTGCCGATGACCCCGGGCTGGGCAAGACCATACAGACTATCGCTTTCCTGTCGATGGTCTATCACTCAACGATCCCTGATTCTCTGCGCGGCATTGAGGCAACCAAGAGCAACTGTGGCACTTTCCCATTCCTGATCGTTGTGCCATCAACGCTAATCGACAACTGGATGGCCGAGTTCAGGGCATGGGCACCATTTTTGGTTGTGTGCAAGTTGTCTGGTCAGGCCGCCAGCCGTGAGATCCAGCTGGAGACCACGCTTTTCCGCAAACAAGCTCAAGGCAAGCTCGACCTCTGCTGCCATGTTGTACTGGCCAGCTATGAGTCGATCATTAAACGAGGAATTCCGCAGTTCACGAATCCGAGTTTCATATGGCAGGCGATTGTATTTGACGAGGGCCACCGGCTCAAGAACAACCAGTCCAAAACGTACCAGGAGCTGAAGAAGTTTAATGCGCACCAGCGTGTGGTCCTCACAGGAACGCCGCTGCAGAACGATTTGCGTGAGCTGTTCAACTTGCTCGGATTCATTGATCCAGACAAGAGCAATGAGATGGTGAATATTGGGGCCAGCTTTGATGTGACTGATGAGAGGTCGGTTGGCCTAGTGCGCGATATGATCAATCCATATATTTTGCGGCGTACCAGGGATAAGATCCCAGACCTGGTGCCGCCAAAGTATGAGCTCATTCTGCCAGTTCCAATGTCCGAGCTGCAGCGCAAGTTGTACCGAGCGACGCTGACGAAGAATACTAAGCTTCTGTATGACATTGCCAGGGCACTGCGGAAGAACGACAAGAACATGGGCACTGGCGCTGGATCCAGTGTCGGCTTTGGGGGCCCTCGTGCTTCCACTAGCACACTGCTACCACCAGCAATGGCTGCCAGCCAGGGCACCACAGCACTGGGTGCCAAGCTGCGTGGAGTAGCATCACTGCAAAATGTGCTGATGGAGGTGCGCAAGATCGTCAGCCACCCATACCTGATCTCAGGCATCGAGCCCACCTTTGAGACCACAGATGAGGCGACCAGGCATCTAATCAGTTCATGTGGCAAGCTTCAAGTGCTCCATGCAATGATGCCAGAGCTGCGCACACGTGGCCACAGGATGCTGATATTCTCGCAGTTCAAGGACACGCTGATAATTCTCCAGGACTACTTCGATGCACAGGGGATCACATACTGTCACATTGACGGCGACACACCTCAGCAGCAGCGGCAGACCAGGATCAACATGTTCAATGCACCTGGATCCACTGCAATGGTGTTCCTCTCGACAACACGCACTGGTGGCCTGGGTGTCAACCTGACTACAGCAGATGTGGTGATCATTTTTGACAGCGACTTTAACCCGCATGTCGACACACAGGCCATGGCACGGGCACATCGCATTGGGCAGCAGAAGCCAGTGACAATATTCAAGTTTGTCACAGCAAACTCAGTCGAGGAGCGTATTGTCATGGCTGCAACGAAAAAGCTCGCACTGGATCACTTAATTATTCAGAATATTGGCAGGGAGAAGAGTGGCCTTGAGAGTGAGCTCCCTGACAGCCTGGTTGAGCAGGCTCTGCGGTGTGATGTTTCGCTTCTTTTTGAGGATTCTGCTGAAGCCGCCGCCCAAGCTAGTGCTGCTCACTACAACAGTGAGTGGGCAAAGGAGCTGCTTGACCAGTGTGAGGCAGCATTGGAAGAGGAGATGCGGCGCAGGAAAGTGGAATTGGCGAACAGGCAAAGTGCACCAATGCTTGTTAGCTTTTCGCGTGTCTGTACCATAGACCCAAATGGGAATTCCAGGCCAATCATCAACGACCTCTCAGTGGCAACCAATCTGGATGATGCTGTCCCAGATGCTGACGTCTGGAGCCGCTTGCTCAACATGAGCAATTCAGACAAAGCTGTGGGTGTGTCTAATGAGTCCAACGACAAGAATCGGCTTCGCATTCGCAAACGCAAGGTTGACTACATGGTTGACGACATCCATGAGGCTACAGATGACATCAAGGCGCAGAAAACCAGTCACACACTTAACTATGATGACAGCGACTTTGTTGATACTCCTGGAATGGACGTCGATGAGGATGGTGATCTCAGTGATGTGGCTGCTTATGAGCTGAAGGTCCAGAGCAATGCCACCTTGCCTGTCATCAGAGCTGGTTCTATGGCAAATCGTGCCAAATCCCAGGCAAGGGTGGCTCCACCCCCAGGATTGAGTGTCGTCCTGATTACCCCGAGTGAGCTGTGTGAGCTGGCATCTGCCCATGCCGATGAGGTGATCCAAATGTACATCAATGGCTCCTCCAGCATATCTTCCCAGCCAAACCCCAGACTTGATACAGACATTGTGAATGCTTTCCACAAGGTTGGTGATGATATCCGCAATTGTCATATTCCACCAGCCAGAGTGATTAGCACAAGCCCATGCCTGTTTTTTAGGATCCCTACCAATATCCAGCTTACACAAGGGGTAAAGCCACCACGACAGCCACTGGCATTCCCATGCATCATATGTCACTATCCCCATGGTGATGAGTATTGCCCATTTATCTGCACTCTCAACTTCAGGGACCTTGTTGTCCGAGTCAGATCCTATGAATTATATTGGCATCAGGAGGCATACTGGAGGTTTGTCCAGTGGTACACTGTCCAAATTATGTGGTATGCTGTAGCACATCCAGGCAGAGCCCAGTTTGATACTACTCCTATTCCTGGGGGATATGTTCCCATTGTTGATGCATTTGACATGGTCATGTCTATTCGCTCTAATATGTCCAAAAGGAGGTGGGGACAGGTGGTTTATGCGCCCCAACAGCAGCAAGTCAATCATATCCGTCTAGTTCTAGATCCAGCTACAGCTCCAGTTTCAGATCGTGTTTCGGCTCCAGCTCCAGTTTCAGATCAAGTTCCAAGACACATCTCTAAATCCATTTCGGCATTGACACATCATGACGTTCAGCAACTTAATAGCAATGCTTCAAGGCCACCACTCTGTTCAGTCATATACCACTCCCCCACAGCCCCAGCCAAGCCAATCAGTGATTTTTTTCCACATGCAATTGCCAGCACCTCCCGACATTATCTAACCAAGATAATGTTTGCGAAGAATGGAATGGGTTTCATGGACCCTCTGCAAGTGACAGACATTGCTAACCTGAGAAGGTTTATCAGTATGCTATCCTATCTCTGGATCAAAGTATGCAACCTTGCCCGCACAGAGATCCAGAAAGAGATACACAACAGTGCTGTACACAACAGCATCTCTGTCCATAGGATGCTTACTACCACAGTTCAAGATATGGCCATGCTCATGAAGCTGACCCACCAGAGGATCAAGGAACTTTCTTCTGCCTCAGCTCCTGCCTCAGCTCCTGCCTCAGCTCCTGCCTCAGCTCCTGCCTCAGCTCCTGCCTTAGTCCCTGCCCCAGCTATTGATGTGCAGATTGTAGATCCCACTCAAGCTGCTGCTGATGCACTAGTTGATATGACTGCCTTTGCAGTTCCTGCTGTTAATGCCCCAGTAGCTGGCCCCATCATGCCAGAGACTGTCCAGCCATCTACTTCCAGCATTATGGCCCCTTCTGTGTCAGCCACAGTGCTTGATAGAAAGGCTGGCATACTGATGGATGTTGATTCTGACAATGGGCCACTTGTGCAGAGCTGGCAGACAATCCAGCCTGGGATTGACAGCATCTTGCTAGCAATGACCCTGACTCAAACTGTGGATGAGGGTGCTATGGATTTGGATAGAGATCCAGCACTGGAAGCTGAGTTGATTACTGTCTTGTCTGAGATTTGCAATCAGTTGGCCAATGCTCTGCATGGTTCTGTGCAGGGCAATGTGGGTGCACACCTAATCACCAGTCGGATTTTAGACAGCACACATATAGGCACAGGCAAGCAGGGTCCATTTGGCAGTCTGTACTCAGGCTCTACTATCCACCAGTTGCTACTGGAGCTTAACATTGAGCTCCAGACCACTTTTGGTAGCATGCAACTAACAGTGGAGAAGCCCAGCCAGTCTGATTTTTCATCACCTGTCACTAGAGCCTGTATGGCAAAGGCCAACAGTACTATTCGCAGTACTCCTAGCCACTCAAGAACCTGCAGTGAGGATCTTCCCGATGATCCTCTTAGCCCAGCCTCCAGCCTCCAGCCTCATGCATTGCATCCAGTGCAATTGCTGAATTTGACTACAAGTTCACAGCCCAAGCAGTATCAACTAACAGAGACACCAATCTCTGATAGTGTTCTGATCACTGAGGCTCATGTAGGTGTGCAGCCACCTGGTTCCAGTTGTCCACCTGCATCATTCAGCTCAACCATGCTTCCCACCCCAGTGACAGCAACCTCAGCCAAGCCATCTACCATGTTGGCTTCAAGGGCGACTCCGACTTTGGCTATGCCTTCTGGCCAGAGCATGCCCTTCACTTCTTTTGACACACAGTCTGCTGTGTTTGCTTTAAGCTTCCCAAGCCCTATGTCAGCACCAACTTCCCAGGGTGGCCCAGGGAATCTGCAAGCCACACATGGTGTGCCTCCTGCAATGAGGGCATCACAGAGCAGTATTGGTTATTTGCATGGAGGCATTAGTGCTCCTTTTGCTTCTCCTGGACAGAGCACCCAGAATCCAGTGTTGTCTTGTCAGGGCTTGACTCCACGAGTAGTTGATCAGTATATACAGCAGTGTCTGGGTGAGCTGTCACAGACTCTGGTGCAATTGCCAACACCTACACAGGTGACGACTCCTCCTGCACACACCTCAGTCCCTGCTCAAATACACAATCAGATGCAGATTGCAATCCAGCCTGCTCTTGGTGGTGACCTTCTCTCATACATTGCCAATAGTTGCAT
Source organism: Kickxella alabastrina (assembly GCF_025024165.1). NCBI lineage: Eukaryota > Fungi > Kickxellomycota > Kickxellomycetes > Kickxellales > Kickxellaceae > Kickxella > Kickxella alabastrina. The sequence goes on along the minus strand of NW_026251502.1, from coordinate 83,864 downwards.
TGGTATCCGGCAGCAGCTTATGTCAGAGATGGTCCAGTTTTCCAAGGCACATCAGTTTCTACCAAACCCAGACCAGCAGATCAAGATGTACTATTACAATATGCTTCAGCAACACCTCCATGCAGTTATTCTGAGGTTTCCGGAGGACCTTCGTGTGTCGTTTTACTGGCTACTCAAGCAACAGGAATCTCCTAGTCAGAACGAGAAGTTGTGGCTAATGATTTTGGATCGGCAGTTTTCAGCTAGGAACCAGACTCATAGCTCTACACAGGCATCATCAGCAGTTAGTCTTTCGGAGGACTATTCAGCATGGGGCATGCCGCAGACTGATTGCAGTGATGAGCAGGCATCAGCACAGCATTTTGGTGAATTGTTGTCAGTCTCTCCAGGTACCCCACACCAGCAGCAGCAGCAGATTGTTTCTGCCAGTCCATCATCAGCACAGTTTTCTCTGCCAACACAGCCAAATCATTCCGTCATTCAGTCGAGCCAGATGGTTGGGCCTTCTTATCGCACGCAGTCGGCCCAGTCCCACCATTCAACGAAATTTCACCAGTCCATCCAATCTGCCAAGTCCATTCATTCAGCACAACCCACTCAGCCCACTCAGCCTGTTTGCTCTAAATTCTCGAATTCGTCTAAACAACACTCCCCTACAGTTCTGCAGATTAATCAGTCACCAGCACAAGTAGTCCAGCAACCATCAGCTGCAGGGCGTCCACAGATGTCTATCCAGCAAGGCTCCCAGCACCTCAACCATTTAGTTCACTTTATTGGGCAGAATATCAACCACCAGTCGCATGGTCCAACTAATGGTAATATCGATGGTGATGATGGTGGTGGTAATAGTACGCAGGAGTCAGTGTCCAGGCCGCCTCTTGGACATCAGCCTTCACTCCAGTCGTGGATATTGGCGATGAATCATATGTCAGACATTAAGATCAAGGAATCACTGGTGAATATTGGCGCAAAGTGTTCAGCTGGCAAGATTAGTCAACAACAGATGAACGCGTTTTCCGAACTGGCCAAAAACTTTATACATGAGCGTCAGCGCCGGCTTCAGCAGCAGCAGCAGAGTTTACAGACGCAGCAGCCACTGTCTCCACTGCAGCAACAACAGAGTGCCCAGAATATATTGCAGATTCAGAGGCAACAGGCACAACAGGCAAAACAGCGGGCATACCAGCAAGCGCAGCAGCATGCTCATATACTCCAACAACAGCAACGCTTGCAAAATAATCAAATGCAAATGTGGCAATGGCAGCAGCAGCAGAAGCAACAGCAGCAGCAGAAGCAACAGCAGCAGCAGCCGGCTCAGCAAATTGGTATGATGATGCCCTCTGTCAGTCAAGCGGGCATGGGATTCACACCAACCACAACAGCAGCAGCATTAGCAACAGAAACCTTAGCATACGTATCTACTTCTGCATCTGCATCTCCTACTGTTATGGCTGCAGTGACTTGGCCTGTTGTGGGCAGCGGCCAAATTCCCAGCGCTGTTGGCAGTGTTGGGGACGATAGAATGTTGACGGAGGACGTGTGTATGATTTGTTTTTCGGATGAGCATGCGACGCCGCGGTGCTTGGAGCGGTCTAATTTGGGAGTTTTGTATAGGCGGTTGGCGGAGGTTAAAGTTGACCAGAGATTGAGTGAGAATAGGCGGTTTGCAGCGGTCAGTACGGTGAAGATGATGATTCAGCAGGCGGAGATTGAGGAACTGCAAAATAATTCGGAGCAGCAACAGTAGGGGTGTAGTTCGGGCTGAGTTTTTATATTTTTTCAAATATTTCAGTAGCCTTTTATATTATAGTTTCTTACCCCTTTCAATCAATCAATTTCATTTCTTGTTTTTTTGTTCATTGATTTGAGAGAAGCATTGAAATATACAATTAAACATGAAATATAAATAAATAACGGCGGGAGAAAAAATAATACGTATATGATTTTAAGCGATGGCAAAAAAAACAAGCGCGAGCAAAGTGGTACCGAGCATATCGCCAGAACCAGTAATGAACGGGTTAACGCAGTCATCAGGATCATACCCTCTGGTCCACAAGTAGTTGCAAGCAACGCGCACCAGAGCTAAAATAGCAATTCCATGGACCACCGTAGCCGAAGTGTAAACGAGGATAAACCACAGGTTAACATTTAGTGACGGGTCAACGAACTGGTGCATGGCCAAAAAGCCAACCTGCACCGGGATATTGATCAGCAAGAGGATAAGCATAACGAGATCATGCTCGGCCGACGAATCCCTTCCGTTCTGCCTACTGTGGAGATGCAAGCCTGTGGATAGCCGGGAGGCGAAAACCGTGCCAATATTGCCGCCGATGCCGTTGAGTACGGGGACCAGGGCGGGCATTCCGGGATACTTGTCGGCGCATTTTTCAACAATCAGACCAGCAACACTGGAGGTTATGGCGGCGTAGAGGAGCGGGAGCCAGCCTTTAGAAATATGATGGGACATTTGCTCGTTCGCGCGCACGACCTGGAATAGTACAAAGCCGAGGGCGACGAAGCCCAGGGTGATGAGCAGCGGCCAGGGGGTGTGCATCAGCGGGATAAGGAAGCTGGTGAGGAGCCCGAGGATCAGCAGCGTGGTCATATCGCCAAAGCTCGACGCTATCGGCGTGCCAATGTTATCCGGGTCGACGCCATATGCGTGGCTGATGCGGACTGTGAGGGCGATGAGTATTCCGATAACCGCGCTGCCGATGACCGCGCAGCCAATACCGGAGGCCATAAGGATAGTGGCTTCGAGAAAGAAATTAAACACAGCACTCTCGCTACTGCCTCCGTCGACTCTGTCTCGGGACACCAGGGAGAGCACCGTAGAGATGAAACCGATGCAGACACCGACGACAGTAGATTGTAGCAGTAAAAGTTCCATATTTGATCGCATCGCCCGGATGCCCTCCTTTTTATTATCAAAGACGCCGCAGTTTGCCAAGGTCGAGAGCCGTGTGGACATGTTGAGCTCTGTGTTGCTCTTGAGGTTGAGCATAATGGGAACCATGATGAAGAGCGCCGGGATGCGGTCGAATGCTGGATTGGTTTGGATAGTGCCTAGAATGTACCCGGCGAGAATCGATCCGGCAACAGAAACCAGCAGCGCTGGGAGCACTTCGATTGTGAGCTCTTTGATTATTTGGCGTGGCGACTTGTATCTTTCCTCGGTGATGGCGGACTCCAGTGTGGTGAATGTGCTTGCTATGTCAGAGTCGTGGTTTGAGTTGTCAATGGTATTATCAATATTGCTGCTGATGCTGCTGCTGCTGCTGATGCTGTGGCGCATAGGTGTTAGAGCGATGTCTGAGCTGTACCTGCTTTCGCTAGGGTGGTCTGAGGTCGTCAGGAGTGAAATATTGGATTTGCTGTGCGTGCTGCTTTGATGTTGCAGCTGTGGGTGGAGAAAGTTGTTTGCTTCATTAGTGTCGTTATTATTGTCGCTGGCAATAAAGGAGTTGGATATGATTAATGGCGATAACTCAATGTTTAGAGTCTCGCCACTACTGCTCATTGTGTCGTGACTTCTGAATGGCATAATGTAAAAAGCGGTTATTAAAGGCGCATGCAAAAAAATAAAACAAAAATAAAAAAGTTTAAGGAATTAAAAAATGAAAAGTGTGTTTACGGTACTAAGTTTTTTAATTACAAATTAACAAGAAAAAAGAAGAGAAAAAAACGAAAAACGAAATTTAGAAACAAAAATATAATAGAAATTGTTACAAGAGACAAAGTCGAAACGGATATTTTTTCCACCTGAACTTAAGAGTAGTGGAGAATCATGGGAACAATGTATATAAAACAGAGTCCAAGACCTCCCTTCTCCCCCCCCTCAATGAAAAGAGAAACAAAAAAAGAAAAGGAATTGTTTTGGAACGCGTGCCTTCTTTTATTTCTTTTTTCTTTTTCTTTTGTTTCTTGTATAAACCAGTTAAACGGCACATCATCCTTCTTGTTTTTTGTATTGTCTCTGAAGTATTTTTTATTGACAGTAACATGACTGTGGTTCAGCAACAAAAAAGATAGGGGGGACAAGCATTAATGTGCATGTCACAAGAGAAAACTCCTGGCAAACAGACAAACAAACAGAACACATCTTTCACTTTTATAGAAATGTGCCTAAGCCTTACCAATTACTTTTGCATGGATGGATGGAGCCCCCAAATGACAACAAGAGGAATATTCCAAATACTGCTTTATTTTTGCAAGAGACTTGGCCTAGCTGCCGTGTGGGTTAACTGTAACTGAATTTATTATTCAAGGAACTGGGCACACACAAAGTAAATCAACATATTGATGCTGTTTCTTGGTTAAAACAAAGCCAAAGCTTATCGTAATTCGCATTTCTGCTTCCTGCTTGCTTTTTGTTCTTCTCAGACGCTTAAAGCATTCTAAATACCATCTTTTTTTCTCACATGGGCAATTGGCGCCTGTGAATTTGTCATCGGCTAATTAATTTTGTTCCTGATTGGTGGGTCCAAAGGATAGCGTTATCTTGTGCGTTTTTCTTCTTTTTCTGGTGGTAGTGGAATAAATAAAATATAGATAGACAGATCTCAATCTTTTTCTTTTCCTTACTGTTCCGTTATCATCACAATTAGTCCTACCTCCACTTTTACTTTTATTTTATTCGCACTGATAAGAAAAATGCTTCGTACCCTAGCTTCTCGCAGTCTCGCGTCCAAGGTACGCCCAGCTTCCAGCGCAGCAGCAGCAGCCACCGGCGCGTTTCTCCAGCGTAGCCTATCAACCAGCCGACCCGTGCGCTCCGGAGGCAGCAGCACCAACCCGCCAATGAGCTTCCCCTGCATTGACAAGCTGGAAACCCGCCAACGCGATCTCTCCAACGGACCCGAGCCGCTGTACGAAAAAGTCGTCACAGGATACAATCTTTTCCACCACGCGCAGCCGTTTGTCTGCGACCACGGCGGCGTTCTGAGCCAGATCCAGCTGGCTTACGAGACCTGGGGCCGGCTGAACAAGGACCGGTCCAACGTCATTCTGATCCACACGGGGCTTTCCGGCAGCTCACACGCGCACAGCCACGAACGGAACACGCGCGCCGGATGGTGGGAGGCATTCATTGGGCCAGGGAAGGCAATTGACACGGACAAGTTCTTTGTTGTCTGCACGAACGTGCTCGGCGGATGTTATGGGTCGACGGGGCCTGGGTCAGTGGATCCCCTGACCGGCCAGCGGTACGCGACAACGTTCCCGGTACTGACTGTCAACGACATGGTGCGGGCGCAGTTCCTTCTGATGGACCACCTGGGTGTCGACCGGCTGTACGCCAGCGTTGGCTCGAGCATGGGCGGGATGCAGTCCTTGTGCGCGGCGGCGCTGTTTCCGCAGCGCGTCGGCCGCCTGGTCAGCATCTCGGCGTGCGCTCGGTCGCACCCGTACTCGATCGCACTGCGCTTTGCACAGAGGCAGGCGCTGATGAGCGACCCGAACTTCAACCGCGGGTTCTACTACGATGGCGTCATGCCGCATGTCGGGATGAAGCTGGCGCGGGCGATTGCCACGGTGACGTATCGGTCTGGCCCCGAGTGGGAGCTGCGGTTCGGGCGGCGGCGGCGCGCGGCAGACCAGCCGCCGATGTTTTGCGCCGACTTCTTGATCGAAACCTACCTGGACCACCAGAGCGAGGGCTTCTGCCTGCAGTACGATGCGAACTCGCTGCTGTATGTGTCCAAAGCCATGGACATGTTTGATATCAGCCGCTCGGTGACCGAGCGACTGCGCGCGCAGAGGGAGGAGGCTGAGCAGGGCCTGGCGGCGAAGGGCAGTGGCGGCGGGCGCACGGTGTGTGGCGCAGGGTCGGTTTGCCTGAGTGAGGCTGAGAGCCCCGAGAGCCACGTGGGCCATTCCAGTGTCGAGACCGGCGATGAGATCATGGCCGACTTGGTTGCTGGAGTCAAGAACGTCATGCAACCGACACTTGTGCTCGGCGTGCAGTCCGACATCCTGTTCCCGGTCAAGCAGCAGAAGGAGATTGCGGACATCCTGCGGCGCGCCGGAAACACGAACGTCACATACTATGAGTTGGACGCCATGTACGGCCATGACACGTTCCTCATTGACAAGGTCAACGTCGGCGCGGCGATCAAGGGGCATTTGGAGAATGTTTAAATAAAATATGATGAAGGATCAGTGCTTTGCAGCGGCGCCGGCTTGTGCGGAGACGTGGGCGCGGCGGTGAACGTGATAAAATCGCGCTTCAGGTACGGGTCGACCTGCAGAACGCTGGCAATGTTGCCGCAGCGGTAGCAGTAATTGGGCGCCGACCACACAGTGGATAGCCGATCGTTGAACTGCACCAGGAAGCCGTCCATGCATAGCTGGTGAGCGCGCAGAATATGCGACATTCCGTTGTTGTGCAGGAAGCGGTCGACGACCTGGGCGCCAAAAGTGTACCCGGCGCCGCGCTGCGACCTGCCAAAGCCCTGGATATCCGGGTCCGGGTCAGACCACAGGATGTCCGCCAGCGGGCCCTCGTGCGGGATCTCGCCGAACCGGTCCAGCACGCGCAGCTGGTCGATATGCGAGACAGACGGGGACAGCCCGCCGTGCACACAGAACACGCTGTCCTCGATCACCACAGCCAGTGCAAGGTAGTCGAACAGATCCGTGAACTCTCGCCATACTACCGCCGATCCGCCGTACTTGGTCGTGCACTCGGTGTAAAACCCGTAGGTTTTCGTAATGTTGCGCGATTCATGGTTGCCGCGCAAAAGGTGGATTCTCTGCGGGTACCGCAGCTTCAGGCAGCACAGAAGGCTGATTGTCTCCACGCTGTGGTTGCCGCGGTCGACGTAGTCGCCGAGAAACAAGTAGTTGGTATCTGGGCACTGCCCACCAATGGCGAATATCTCCAGGACGTCGTGATATTGCCCGTGCACGTCGCCGACCACTGTGACAGGAGCGGACAGTGGGACAACGTTGGACTCGTTGGCGAGGATGGGCCGTACTTGCAAGCATAATGACTGAACTTGACTTTCGGCCAGTAGCTCACCGTTGTAGAGCTGCGCTATGCACTTGTCGATGTCCAAAACCATTCTTTTTAAAATGACGAAATGCAGAAAAATAAATTAGAAAGTTAATAATACAAGTACAAGAAAAATGAAGCTTAACAGAAACATGGAAAACATAACGCATCATATTCAATTTTTGAGCTTTCATTTTAAGTGCGTAAAATGGAAGTAAAGCTTGACAATGGCAGGACATGTGAGCTGCGGCGTGCATAAATTGTGCTCTCTTTAATCAAAACAAGCCTACTCTAAAAACAAAACCCCAAAATAAGGGCTTAGCCGGGAATTGAACCCGGGACCTCTCCGACCCGAACGGAGAATCATACTGCTAGACCACTAAGCCAAGGAATGCAATTGCTTTAACCCAATCACAATCTGTTAGCAGAGCTACCTTTAAAGCACTATATCTAATACGCTAGTTAGCTAAGTTTTGCAGCGTCATATTACGGCTTTATTTTATTTTTGACTCATTTCAACCTACCCCAAAATACCATTATCTTGGGTTTTTAACTGATTGATAGTGCCTCAACTAACAGAGGACATGTTTGCCTAGGCAGGTGGGTGTGGTGGATACATACTACTTTGTGTTGCCTTGTCAGGTGTATTGATAGCTATGCGTCTGTGCATATCATTGCTTTCTTTTTTCTTTTTCTTCCGGGAGTATCACCCATCTGTTTGTTTTTTTGGGTGTAACTAGCTTTACACCTTAACAGCTAAAACACTCTTTTGTTTGCTCAGTTATCAGTTGCTTGGTTAAACTATTGTTTGCGATATGGAACTATTTTCAAGCAATAGAATAGTAGAGAGTATCAAGGAGAACAGTCGGATTCTTTTTTGATAGTACAATCACGTGAATGTAGCATTGATTGATCCCATTTGTAATGGTTCTGGCCGATCGCCCGGCTGGAGTATAAAGCATTTTTTCCAGCGCGCCACTTTCAACAGGATAGCCTCATATCGACTGTACTTTACAGGATCATGTATACAGTTAATTTTCAGTTTCTTTATTCACCGAATAAAGACACACAAACCAAGCTGGAAGATGACAAACAGTGCGCCGTCCGTAAAGGGAGGTGTCGAACCCGCTTTGGGTTTGTCGATGATCTTGCTGGTTGCGCCCTCGTGTTCTGCTATTATTGCTGCCACGGGTTTATGAGTGCGACTCAGCGAGGACGGTCGCACATTCTGACAGCCTACGTTACCACCCACACACACAACACAACACACACAATCAAAAACAAAACAAATTTAAATTTGGTCGTTAAACATAACTTATGCAGCTCTGTGCATATTGTTGGTAAATGGCATTCATTGCGTTTTACCAATGCTGAAAGTAATGCGATACTAAGTATAAAAAACCAAATACTGTCCCCACCACCATAGCTACTTATCTAGGATAAACTTGGAGTATATTATGAAATATTAATCATATTCACTATTACCTTCTCTAATTATCTAATTATTATTCACATATTTATATCACCTTGCAATGAATTCATATTAATTGCTTTTTCAAAAAATAACATTTAACTCCTAGCATTTGGGCTTTATGAGTGTATATTATAAGCACACGGATTTGCTTTGCAAAACTATTGCTTCTCTATATTGAGTTTGCCAATGTATTCAAGAGCTTTGCACTGCCCATCTGACATGGCTGCGACAAAGAAAATGGATGTGATGGCGGCGAGAACAAAAAGAGAGCCAAGCTTTATGGTAAATCAATAGAAAATACAATTATACTAATGATGGTACTGATGTAAAATTGAAGAAAATAGTGATGTCGCTGTTGATTTTGTATTTAAATATTTTTGAGTACATATTTTTATGTTTCATTCACATTCGTGTATTTTGGTAATGTGCTGGTGTGTAATGATGCACTTGTTATGTAAGAGGGGGTGGGGAGCACTACTGTAATAGTGTTAGAAGAATGGGTGTGAAATTATAAAGGTTTTTATTACTAGTGTTTCTAAAGTGCTATTATCGCCGGCCTCGCCTTATATATATCTCCTTGTCTTTGTGGCACTCACTGGCAGTCGTGTGCTCCGTTTGCGCGAACTGGTCCTTATGAGAGTAACCCGGGTCTCTGATATGGCATAATTGGCATGTCTGTATTCTTGCGTCCGGCACCTCCATTTCGGGACAGGCAGTATGTCCGGATGTCAATTATGGCGCCTAATTTGATCCCCTGTAATTTGGCCCATATCAGATCCATCTGTTAGCTGACGAGAAGCTGTCTCATGATTTTCGTCCTCAGCGTCTGCCTCCATATCCTCGGGCTGCGTAACAAACTATTGCTCAGTATAATAATTGCATATACAAACGCAAACCATGATGTGTCCACAAAAATCATTTTTATCTGCTAATTATTGAAATGGGAAATATACAAGTTGTTTTGAGGGAACAACACATTTAAACATTATTATACGCCTTTCATACGGATGTATTTAGTGTTTATGGAAAATTAAATACGCAAATACTAATGGTTTACATATTTTTCGTCACTCCAATTGCAAATCTTCATTCCGCCCTTAGAATAATTTTCGTTACAGAAGCACGCAACCAGATTCTGCAATAGAGACCATGACGGGAAAGGTGATACAGCAGATACTCGGTCTTATTCATCAACTTTAGTTTTTGTTGCTTACTTGTTTTATATCTCGATCAATGTATCTGTTTTCTCTCCAGTTGCAAATCTTTAAAAAGCTGACATGCCAGGAATACTTGGCTGACGGCCCAATGCTTTGTTCGTCATAATCAAGCTCTTCACATAATGCTTTATTTTTATTATTCCGTTCTGTTTGTGTGCAACGTGCGGCTGCCACACTTATATCAAAAATTGGTTTTTGTTTGTCAATTATTTCATAACGCATAAACAAACGTTTTACCCTAAACCTAACTTTAATAAACAAAAATAAAATGACAGAAAGTACCGAACAGTGACTCCTTTTTTCATACACAATCCGGTGACTCGCATATTGCATCATCTTTATTATCATATTCTTTATTTCGTATCAAAGATTGTTTGTCAACGCTCCGATTGACGTGTCCAGATCGTTCATGCAAAAACAAAATAAAATGTCGCACAAAAAAAACGACACTTCATATTCTATATTTCATGTTCGCCAACGGTCATTGTTTCGAGTATAAATTTACACATTCGCTCGATTATTGCCTTTTTATCACCTTGTTCACCATCAACATTATCAATTATTTTATACAAACACCATCCCAGAAAAAATGTCAACTATTCCCACTCTTATCGTCGCTCCCGCCATCCTGGCCGCCGGAATTGCCTACAAGTACTCTGGCGGTCGCGATGACAACCGGTTTGTCAACACCGCCGGCATGCGCACCAGGCGCTTCAGCAGTGCCGGCGAAATGACTAGCAGCAACAATACTGGTACTGTCGCCGACATCCACCAGCAACGCACGGTGACCAATATTGAGGGCCCTCACCCAATGGGAGCCAAATTTGAGCAGGATTTCCAACCCAAGGTCCCCCTCGACCTTCACCGCGCCGACGCCTTTGTACCCACCAGTATGCTCAGCACAGAGCAGCACACGATTGGGACAACCACCAACACTGATACCAACACTGGTACCAGCAATGGTAGAAACCTCAACACCAAGTCCTCGCCGTGGAAGCAGATCCTCTCCAACAACATGGTCACCGAGAAAAGCGATTCGACGCAGGGCTATCCAAACACCACGCAGGGTATCAAGCGCAAGTCTTGGTGGTACCGCACCTTCCATGGTATCACCGGTGATCTCGGCCCCATTGAGCACATGGAGGATTACAGCGGATCGCTGCAACAGCAGCAACCTTCTGCGGACAGCGCCAACATAATGCAGGGCACTGTGTTCAACTCCATCGCCCCCGATAACCAGGATCAGCTGCTACGCTCAAAGGGCTGGACCAAGGCCAAAGGCCTCGAGTCTGACTCGCCCACCACGCTCAACTCTATCAGCAAGTCAGCCAAGGACAACGGCACCAGCGACATCCACAAGGCGTCGCGCGCTGCCGAGGATGTCACAAATAACGGTGTCCGCGGCACCCGCGATGCCCATACAGCGGCTGCCGAGGCCATCAATGGATCCACCAATAGAACGTCCGACGGCTGGGGCTGGAACGCCCGCGACGCCAATGATTCTGTATCAGACGCTGCCAGGTCTGCCAGACGCCGCGCCAGCGGTGTTTCTGATGACGCCAGACATGCTGCTCAGGAGACCCGTGGCTGGTTCTGGAACAAGAAACAGGACCTGGACGATGCCGCGTCGGAGACGTCGCGCACTGCCAGCCGCCGTGCCAGTGATGTCGCTGACAGTGCCAAGCAGACCGCCGACGAGGCGCGTGGCTGGCTGTGGAACAAGAAACAGGATCTGGATGATGCCGCGTCGGAGACGTCGCGCACTGCCAGTCGTCGTGCTAGCGATGTCGCTGACAATGCCAGACATGCTGCTCAGGAGACCCGTGGCTGGTTCTGGAACAAGAAACAGGATCTGGACGATGCAGCGTCGGAGACGTCGCGCACTGCCAGCCGCCGTGCCAGTGATGTCGCTGACAGTGCCAAGCAGACCGCCGACGAGGCGCGTGGCTGGCTGTGGAACAAGAAACAGGATCTGGATGATGCCGCATCGGAGACGTCCCGCGCTGCCAGCCGCCGTGCCAGCGATGTCGCTGACAGTGCCAAACAGGCTACCGACGAGACCCGCGGCTGGTTCTGGAACAAAGCTCAGGACGCCGAGGACGCAGTCTCGAATGCCACCAATACCATCAAGCGCACTGTGAGCAATGCCTCGGACAGCGTAAAGAACGTTGCTGAGGATACGGGCAGCTGGATCCGGGACAAGAAGCAAGGGGTTGATGAGGCCGCCATCAGCACTATTGATGCTGCCAAGGACAACGCGCGCTACGCTAAAGATGTTGTTGGCGACAAGGCCCAGGATGCCAAGGATGCTGTCGTCGACAAGACTTATGCGGCTACGGATGCTGTCGTCGACAAGACTTATGCGGCTACGGATACTGTCAAGCAGGCCGCTGACGACACTCGCGGTTGGTTCTGGAACAAAAAGCAAGATGTCAATGAGGCCGCCGCCAACACTCTTGACGCTGCCAAGGACAACGCACGCTACGCTAAAGATGTTGTTGCCGACAAGGCCCAGGATGCCAAGGATGCCGTCGTCGACAAGACTTATGCGGCTACAGATACTGTCAAGCAGGCCGCTGACGACACTCGCGGTTGGTTCTGGAACAAAAAGCAAGATGTCAATGAGGCCGCCGCCAACACTCTTGACGCTGCCAAGGAAAACGCGCGCTACGCCAAGGATGCGGTCGTTGATAAGTCCCTGGAAGCCCGCGAGGCGCTAAAGTCTAATGCGCAATACGTTGAGGAGTCTGCCAGCCAGGCAGCTGACAACACCCGCGATTGGCTTGCGTACAAGAGGGATCAGGCCCAGGATTCCGCCGCTCGCGCCGCCGACTCTGCCAACAACGTTGCTAACCGCACGGCCAACACCGTCGGGCGCACTGTTGATGCCTCGAGCCAGTGGATGTGGGACCAGAAGAGCAAGGCCGACCAGTCCATTGCCAATGCCGCCGAAACAGTCAAGGAGAGTGCCGAGGATGCACGTGACAATGCTCTGCGCAGAGCAGAGTTTGCCGATCGCTCATACTGGCAGAGATCGTATGACGCTAATCACCCTGATGTGAGAAGCGCCACGACCGCCGACTCTGTCCGCCGCTCTGCCAACGACACTGTTGATTCTGTGCGCCATTATGCCAATGATGCTGCCGACTCTGCCCGCCGCTGGACCAATGACCACATTGACAGTGGTCGGGACAATATGCGCGATGCTGGCGACTCTGCTCGCCGCTCCCTGGACTCTTCCAAGGACGGGTTCAAGCAGCGCCGCGACTCGATGATGTCGGGCGTGAGCTCAGACAACTCGGTGCTGCATGCGCTCGATGACAAGTTCAACGAGGCGCGCTCTGCGCTGCGCAACACTAGCGATGAGCTCAAGACCATGGCTAGCGATGCTAGCACGCGCGCATCGCAGAAGATCAAGGATGCCGCTGAGATGGCCCGCCCTACCCCGACTAACGAGGGATTGGTTATTGAGGACCATGATGGCGGCAACCTCCATGCACTGAGCTACGACTACCGCGCTGGCAGCCTCGGCGAGCCAACCCGCCAGGACTTTGACTACGAGCAAAAGCTGCGCTTTGTCGAGGTGAACTCGGGCATCCCCACGCTGAGCTCGACCAGCTACACTCGCGGCTAAAATGTATATTTTTTTGTTTTCTCGTACCAATTTTCTCTTATTTTTATTCAGTTCGATTTGAATCGTTTTTATATAAAAAAAAGTATTTTCTTCACTTTCGAAAATATGGACCATTGTCGTCGTTGCTGTTGTCGCCGCTCACAATGCATTAATTAATTTTTACGCTGGCCCTGGCTGCCACCACCACCGCCATTAAATCCGCAATAAAATATTTTTTTTAGAATATTAGGCTCGTTGGCATTGGCCACTGCTATAGTATTCCCGATCGCACACAGAACGGAATCCTCCATCTCCTGGCGGAGCCGATTTGATTTGTTGTGTATCCGCAACACTGGTCCTATCCTGATCCTGCTTTAGGTATTTTGCATGTCTATTACTGACGTAGCAACGCGCACCCGTTTATTTTTTATTTCTTGGTCAAGCCTGTTTGTCTTTCTTTTTCGCGGCTCAAGAATCCAAAAACAATGCGTGCGATAGAGGGGAAAGTGGGCTTGGCCTTATTATCAGCCTGATGCGCCATTTGGAAACTCACAATCTAAATTTAACAGCATGCATGCAACACCAAAAAATACAGATCGCCCATTTTTGCTTTCGGCTACATTTTGGCCTTACCTTTTCTCCGCCCAATTATTTTGTTGCTAATTGGCGCTTTTGTGTTTTTCTATGCGCTGAAGGCACCAAAATGGAATTATTTTTTCAAAGCGAGCGGGCAATTATTCCAAGATGAAAAGGATACTGGGACACTTGGACTCGGGTATGTATATGATGCGCTTCCACTTTTTGCTTCCACTTCTAGCTATTTTTTTGTTAAGGAAAAAAGAGCTTTTTTTGTTTTATTTCTTTTACATATTCTCTTTTTCTCCGCCCTATATACCCCTTATTGTCAACGTGTACCTGGTATAGCTCCAACATACTGGACACACCCGCCAAACATCATTTTTACACCTTATTGTCATTATACGAACGCTCTCTTCTTAATCCAAGCCTCTTAGACTCTTTACATTACACAACTCCTTTCATTACTCTTTCATCTACACCTTAGCACACATACAAATATCCTGTCCACTTTTGTTTTGTGCCGGCCACACAAACAACCAAACAAACTAAACCCTTTTTCCATTACCTTGCCCTGCTAGCTCCAGCCTTCAACCCAACCCTTGCAGCAATAATGGGCAGACGTATTGGTTTTGGCAGCCTGCTGCTCTGTGCACTGGCTTCCATCGGCACCGTATCGGCTGATGTCGACCGTATTATTGGCGGTACTGCTGCATCCACGGACATGTTCCCCTTCATAGTGCACCTGTTCAAGGACGGCAACGCCTTCTGCGGAGGCACGCTTATTGACAGCGAGTGGGTTATCACCGCAGCTCATTGCGTGGCCGAGGGCAACAGAGATATTGGTGCTGGTGCCTTCACGACGAGCGACCCGTCGAGCTTCAAGATTGGATACGGAACCAATGGCGGCAGCCTGTCCAACTCTGTCAGCGTCGAGTCCATCACCGTTAATGCTGGTTTTGACCCCGTGTGGTACACTGTAAGTAAAACCTATAGAAATGTGTTTTGGTGGTGCGGAATATCCTCGCCCTGTTCCTTTTTTCTTTCTTCCCGTGATGCCTCCTTTATTTTTTTGCTCAAAAACAGGTTGCGAAAGTGAAAGCAAAAGCAAAATCAAAAAGCATTGTTGAAAATGATCGCCCCATCTCCTTTCTCTCTCTTTTCCTCCTTGCATCACCATTTTTTACACTTAGTATTGGTGTAAATTACAAGGACCGCGGGCCAAAAATAAAAAATAAAACTTATGCATGTTAGCGCGATGTGCGCCGTATTTTTGAATTTCTCACAAAGGGGTTTTTTTGCCTTTCTTGTCTTCCCTTCCCTCCCCACTCCCTTTTCACTTTCCATTGTTGGCATGCCATGGCCTGTTTCGTTTTTATTTTGCAATCCCAGCGGCTGATTTGCTCCGCTCCATGCGATTGTTCCTTTATTGGGATTTATCAATAAGACTCATTGTCTCTTTTGCTCCGCCACCATTATCATTCGAAAGCCTCGTTCCTTTCCATCTATCGTGCTTACTAGTAACCTTTCTGCCACCAGTGACTCGCAGTCATCATGAGTAACTTTTAACTTGGCAATCGAAACATTCAATAAATCACTAAGTATAATTTTTATTAAATTGATTATAGTCGGATATTGCGCTGCTGAAGATCAAGTCGAGCAACGATCTGGTTCAGAAGACCAAAATCATCGCCATTTCGAACGCCAACGTCAGCGCCGGCCAGACTGTTATTACTGCAGGATGGGGTCAGTTCTCCAACAGCAGCCCAGCTCAGTCCAGCCAGCTGATGTACGCCGGACTTGTGACCGGAGACGAAGACACATGCAAGGTCGGTGCATCCGATTGGAACGGGCAAAACGGACGCTACGTGTGCACCAGTTACTCCACCGCACCCAACATCGGCACTTGCTTCGGTGACTCTGGAGGTCCCCTGCTCATGAACAGTGGCAGCGGATATACTCTTCTGGGTCTTGTGAGCTTTGACGTCAATACTAAGGACTCGTCGAACACTAGGTGCGCCCAGGATGGTAATGTTAGCTATTTTACGCGTGTGTCGTCGTATTTGTCGTTCATTTCATCTACCACTGGTATTTCTGACAAGACCTTGTTGGGCATGGGCTCGCCCTTGACCCACAGCAATGGCGACAGCAGCTCCGATGGCGACAAGGACGTCAGCAGCAGCACTGCTGATAGCAGCAGTGGCAAGAGCAGCTCGAGCACTTCTGACAAGAAGGATGATTCAAAAACTGATGACAAGAAGGATGATGATGAGGACAAGGAGGAAGACAAAGATGAAGACAAAGATGAAGACAAGGAGGAAGGCGAAGATAAGGACAAGGAGGATGAAGGCAATGACAACAAGAAGGATGAAGGTAATGACGACAAGAAGGGTGAAACCACGAGCAGCAGCAGCGGCACATCTTCGGGAGCAAAGGCCACTGACAAGTCAATGAGCAACGCCGATAAGTCCACTAAACCTGCCAACAGCAGTGAGGAGAGCGACGATGATGAGGAGCTCTCTGATGTCTCTGAAGACGATAATGGCGACAAGAAGGATGACAAGAAGGATGATAAGAAGAAATCTACCACTACCAGCAAGAAGAACAGCAGCGTCGATGACAGCTACAGCAGCTCAGCATCCACTATCGGCGCCTCGTTCTTTGGTGCCGCCTTTGTTCTGATGGTATCTCTGTTCTAAATCGATAAACGGGTGTTTCAATATTTTAATATAATTTGCAAAAGCACCGCATAAGTATTTTTTGCCTAATCGTCTTTTTATTTCGCACTTTGTATTATTATTCAATAACGACAATTGAATATTTTCCTAATACTCTTGTTCTCTGGAAGGATGAACTAGGGTGTGTCTTACTAGAAATAAAGAAAAAACTCTGGCTTCTCAGTCCGCATCAGCTACCTCAGCGATAAATCCTAGCGCAATTTTGACAAACTTTACCAGATGGTCGAAATCAATCGTGTCTATCGAGTCTTTGGGCGAGTGGATGTTAGTGTTGCCCTCGACTTTCTGGCACTCAAATGGCACTGCGGCGCGCACACCCCTGGCATTCCAGCTTGCATGGTCGCTACATGCATATCCGCAGACAATATCATTGGTCGGCAAGTCTGTGTACGCAGCGACAATTTTGCGCAGCAGGTCATTAGTGTTCGAGTCCGTGTAGTCTGTGACAATGCCAACAGCTGGCGAGCTCATCGGATACCCGGTCATGTCAAAGTGCAAAACGGCTGCCACTTTTTTGCCCTCATAGGCCTTGGATACATCCGCTGAGCCCAGCAGCCCACCCTCCTCGCCAGCATACCAGTGAAACTCAACTGAGCGCTTGGGCTTCAATCCGCTGTGAGCAAACACCCGCAGCGCCTCGAGAATAGTCACCGTGCCTGATCCATCGTCATCAGCGCCCGGCGCGCGCCCTGCAACGGGATCTTCCTCGTTGATGCTGTCTTGGTGTGCTGAGATAATGACAATCTCGTTTGGATTTTGTGTGCCCTCGATACGTGCAATGATGCTTGGCTGGGGGAAACGATGGGGAAAGCTATTTGCGTTGATTCCCGGTACCAACGACTGGATGGTGCTCAGCAACCAGGCACTTGACTTTCTGCCGTTCTCGCTGTTATAGTAGCGGTTAGTGAATGAGGTCAGGTTTGCCAGCACGGATTGGGGCACATCTTTTGTGACCCTGGGCAGCAACCCGGATACCAGTTTCTGATGGGTTAGAGACGTTGGGATATCCAAAAGCGCAGCTTGATTAGCGTTCTCTGGAACATCGCGAATATCAGTGATGTCACGGAATCTGGCGTCGCTTGAGATTAACTTGTTGATTTGAGACTCGGAAAGCCACTCTTGCTTGTCTTCGCTCAACTGAATCAAGCGGTTGGTCGCGTACAGGTCGCTGGCAGAGACAACAGTAAATGAGAAAATTGCAAAGGCACAGACGGTAGACAGCTTCATTGCGGTGTTTCTAATTATTGATTTATAGAATATAGAATAAAGTTGTTGCCAGCAAACTTTGGTAAACGCTCTTCTTGAATTATTTAAATACAAAATAACATACACTCCTACATGCGCTAAAATAACTACTCACTTTATTCTAACGTATTGACTTGTCATCTGTGACCATATGCATATATGAGTTGGCATTGTGGCCCCCTTATCACTATTCAAAGTGACTACTTTTTTAAGTTACTCACCTTTGTCATATGGATGGCGTGTATGGCGTGCTTATTTGTCAATAGCTGGCCTTGTGCGCCTGCTGACTAGTTTGCAGTGACTAGCCGCAAAAAACATTATAATTGATAATTGGTAATTGCATGTCAATGATTATAGTGTTTTTAATTTTTTTATTTCACAATAGTGTTACATAATCTTCAAGACATGTGGTTACTTTCTTGTAAAAAAATGCAATTGTGCAATATGGCCAACATTTGGTTGATAACAAATGCTTTATCGGGAAACAATTTAACGTCAAAATAAGAAATTTGTAAACTACTCATATTAAATTCAGCTATCAGCATCATCGCCAAATATTGACTCGAATAGCGCCATATTGGGGTGCTTCTCTGGAATAATAGCAGCATCTGTGTGTAAAGAACTCGTTATATCGTCGGAAACCAAACCCGAATCTACCATTTCAGTTGCCTTGCTTGGATTATCAAAGTCAGCATTGCGCCATTGAATAAAGTCCGAGGCCTGCTGCCGGCGCCCGCGCGTCTTCTGCTGCTGCTCATCGACACATTTAACTGAGTCTGAGTTTCTCTGTTTCGGTTGGTTCACAATCGAGTGCGCTGGCGGCGCAATGCCCATTCGCTTGCAAAGTAGCTGCGAGGGTACCCAGTCGAGTACCGCCCGCACAATTGTCTTGTTCTTGGCCGAACCAACGGATTTGTCCTCAGTAACTTTGGCAGTCTCCTCGGGCGCTGTATCCAAATCACTAGTGGCCCTAGTAAACCGGGATAGCATAGTTGTGTTTGGCCGAAACAATTGCGCCAGACGGGTAAACTCCTGTGACTCCTTTTCAGAAGACAGCTTGCTGAGCACTGTCGCAGATACACTTGGGTTTTTATCGCCAAATTTTGCGCAGGTCTCCAGGTACTGGCGGTAGCGAGATTGCTTTTCTAGGTTGTCTGCAAACGGCATAAACCCAGCAAGCGCTGCGGTGGCTGTGGCTGCATTGACAGCCTCGTGCGCTGGTGGTGGTTTGGGAGCATCCGTCATGACACTCAACTTGGTCCTGTTTTCTGCCATGGTAAACCTGCTCCCACCACTGTTGTTGGCGTCTTTAAGATTTAATTGCGAGCCTGTTGCTGGCGCCGAGCCCCATCTGAACGACTTAGCTTGATCGCGCATACCGTCGTAGGTGCTCGGTAATTCTGGGCCTTCGTAGTAAAGTGCGTCCGAATCTTCAGCAAGTCTAACAAGCTCGAACCCTGACAACGGCGGCCTCCCATCATGGCAAAGTGAAGCCATTTGGTCGAGCTGCGTTTGCGGCATGGTTCTTTTTGGCACAGGCTTGGCCCTTTCGTCTACCAATCGCTCCAACTGTGTTTTTGATCGGCCCATTCCGCCCGCAATGCCGCTACCTTGCCCGTTGTCTTCGTCTTCGTCTTCACCGAATGATCCAAAGCTGAGGCGGAGCATGTCTGTCTTTTGCTGTCTTTTCTTCTTGGCCTTGCTTGCCAACTTGGGCTTGGAATCCTCGGTTTTTGGTTTGCTTTTGAATATAGCCCCCAATGCCGGCAGTGCTGGTGTGCCCAAATCCTCTGCAGTATTGTCTGAGTTTACTGGGAGCGCATCCAGGTCTACACCATAACCCAAGCCATGTCTATTTTGCGTGGGTGGTTCGCAATCCACAAGTGCAACTGGTCTAGGGGGAAGTCGCTGTTGCTTGTCCTGGTCATCACCATCGCCACCAACGGAATGTTGCTGTTGCTGGACGACTGTTGTCAGCGGACCGATACCCTGGCCGGGCTTCCAGCCCATCAGCGACATGATCTGATTGCCGATCTTGCTGCTGACCTTGATGCTGGACTGCTCGAGCGCATTGAACTCAGCAGATACCCGCTCTGCCATTGCGCCAACAATTCCGCCCCCCTCTTTATAATCGCTTTGCTTCTCCGTCGCCATATCGCTTGCTGTAATGCTATCCGATTCTTGGGTTTCGCTGGCGTTGAGGTATTGTGGCTTGACCGATATCGTTTGTGCTGCGTGGCGATCCGCAAGATCCTCCTCATCCATAAAGTCCTCGGGGCGCATCTCTCGGCGCTCAGCGCGGCTACCACGAGACGACACAAACGAGGCTGATGGCTTCCACCCGTCCTTGGATCCAACTGTGCCATGGTAGCCAGCTGAAAATCCGCCCTTGAATGCGTCGCGCGAGTAGCCCTTGGGCTTGCCGTCCCATGTGTTCTGCCGGCGGTCAATGCTCCTTTGCTGCTGCTCTGTCGGAAACTCCGTCCCTATGTAAATGTAGTCCACACGCTCATCGTCATCGTCGTAATCGGAATTGTCGTGTTGGTGCTTGCGCTCATGTTTATTGCTCTGCGACTGCTTGCTCATGTCTGGACAATAAAATAACTATGAGAGAATGAAGAAAATGATAATATGAATAGTCAGGAGGTGAAGTATCGCCAAGATTTTTGCACAAAGCAACTTTACTACCGCCGTGCGATGCGTGTGTGCAGAGAAAAGAGATGAAAATAATTGCATTACGGGAATAGGCACAAGATACATATAAATGAACCAAATGTATATGTTTAAAGTCACATACCAATTTGTGTTTAGGTTTGTATTGACAATTGGGTTTACGTTGCTCAAACAGCCAAAGGAGAAAAAACAAGTGTATATGGAAGAAACGAAAGAAGAGAAAAATAGAACAACTAAAGGTAATAGGATGCAAGTAAAAAAAACAAGACACTTGTCAATATTTTTCAAGCAGCATCATTTCATTTGGCTTAAAACCGAGAAGACCACTATGCCGTGGCAATGGTCTGATCAGGGCGGTAGCTCGCGTTGGACTTGATCTGCGACCCAACGACATAGTCCCTCATGCGCCGCTCGACCTCTGGGCGGAAGTGGCGCATAAGGCCCTGCACAGGCCATGCGGCGGCATCAGCCAGAGCACAAATGGTGTGGCCTTCCATCTCCTTTGTGATCTCGAGGATCTGGTCAATCTCAGCGCAAGTGGCGTCACCTCTCACGAAGCGCGCCATCATCAGATCCAGCCACCTGGATCCCTCGCGGCAGGGCGTACACTGGCCGCAGGACTCGTGGCGGTAGAACGAGGCCAGGCGGGCGATGGCCTGTACGACATCGGTGCTCTTGTCCATGACAATGACCGCGGCCGTGCCCAAGCCCGACTGCAGATCGCGCAGGCTGTCAAAGTCCATCAGCGCTGTGTCGCACAGGCTCTTGGGCAAAAGAGGCACGGATGACCCGCCCGGGATAATGGCCAGCAGGTTGTCCCACCCGCCACGCACGCCGCCGCAGTGCCGCTCGATCAGCTCGCGCAGAGGAATCGACATCTCCTCCTCGACAGTGCACGGGTTGTTGACGTGGCCCGAAATGGCAAACAGCTTGGTGCCTGAGTTACGCGGTGCGCCAAAGCCGGCGAACCACGAGCCGCCGCGGCGCAGAATGGTGGGCGCAGCGGCCACAGTCTCGACGTTGGTAACAGTGGTCGGGCAGCCAAACAGCCCAGTGTCAGCGGGGAATGGCGGCTTCAGGCGCGGCTTGCCCTGCTTGCCCTCCAGCGACTCGATCAGCGCCGTCTCCTCGCCGCAAATGTACGCACCGGCACCGCGGTGCACGTAGACATCAAAGTCATAGCCAGAGCCGCAGGCGTTCTTGCCGATCAGACCAGCCTTGTATGCCTCGTCGATGGCCTGCTGCAGGTTGGACGCCTCGTTGTAGAACTCGCCGCGGATGTAGATGTACGCCGCGTTGGCAAACATTGCGCGGCCGGCAATCAGGCAGCCCTCGATCAGCTTGTGCGGGTCATGGCGCAGGATCTCACGGTCCTTGCAAGTGCCGGGCTCGCCCTCATCAGCGTTGATAACCAGGTACCGCGGGCGGCCAGGCGACGACTTTCCCATAAAGCTCCACTTGAGTCCCGACGGGAACCCAGCTCCACCGCGACCGCGCATGCCGCTGGCCTTCATCTCATTGATGATCCAGTCCTCGCCCTTGAGGACAATCTCCTTTGTCTTGTGCCAGTCGCCACGCTTCAACGCTCCCTTAAGTCCAAAGTCGTGCTGTCCGTACAAGTTGGTGAAGATGCGGTCCTGGTCCTTCAGCCCGCCGTACTGCCGCGAGGCGGTGCTCGCTTCGGTCGTGTATGTGCGTGTGGCTGTTACTGCAGCAGCTTTGCGGCTGCCGAGCTGCTTGGCAACTACAAGTGTAAAGTATTCACAGCGATACCATGTAGGGTTTAGCAAGCTGCTGCTGCTGATGTTTTTCGAGTGGGAATTCAAAACAAGCGGGCAAGATAGAGCGAACCCGCGAAATGCTCGCTTATCGAATGGGCTGAATCTTACCCTTTGTAAATGCTGGACGCATCATTTTTGCTGGTTTCCAAATGTGAAATAAAATAAAATAAAGAAAAAGAGACGAGGTCCAATTGAAATTCGAAATTGATGCAAGGCCAAAAAAGGCCTCAAGTTTGCACTCATCTAGCGATCGAGATAATTGAATTAATCTTCGCTAATCAAACTATCAGATGATTTGTTGATTATATCAGTCGAGATTTGATTTTACAAAATGCACAAAAAGGGTGGGCTATGTCATCAAAGTGCAGTTGGCACAGTACGCTTCTCGTCCCCAGCATAGAGGCAGTAAAACCAGCTAAAAAGCGCCATGCATGCGCCTGACTATATTTTCTGGTGAAAAGTAACAATAAAGACCTCGGTGATGTGCTAGCCACAGTAATTCAAGCGTTACCAAAGACAAGATTTGTTTGCTCCCACACTCGACTGGGTGATACTGCCAAGCAGTTTTATTATTTTTATCCGTTGTGCAACAAACATTATTGGCAAACAGGAGGTTAAGCCCAGACAATTGAAAAGTAGGATAGCGGTTAATTGTTCTATTCACATATCTTTGTACATGTTAAACCAAGAATTCAATAAAAAACACAGGTCAATGTTTTGAGTATTTACATGCTAGCATGTTGGCAATTGCATTAGGCTTGCTTCTTTGTTGTCCACACCATCTCTTTCTTCTTTCTTCTTTGACATACTAACTCATTAGCACTAACATTTGCACAATATTATAGCACATTTAAAATTTAAATATACAAACACATTCACGACAATTATTATGCACATGTCAAACGTCTATTCAACCATTGCAGTTGCTATCTGCCTTGCTCAGGGTTCGTCCTTAGCGGCGGGCGAGATAATCACCCACCATGGGCCAATGTTTAGACGCCAGTTTTATGGTGGCATCGGCGGAAGTATTGGCGGGGGTATTTCGCCGATGATGGGCGCAAACTCTGGGTATGCCAACCCATTTGCAGCGTTCTGGAGCCAGGGCATAGTTCCAGGCCAGGGTTTCCCTCAGATTGGTATGAGTGCATACGGATACACGCTGCCAGGCTACGGAATGTCCCCGTACATTAACCCCGACGCGAATATTTTGAATGGAGTCGGGAAGGGCCAAATCAAGGAGAATGACCTAAACAAGATCGAAAACAAGATCAATGGCTACGATAGCTTCAAAGCGGCGGCTAGCGGAAAGGGACCGGACCCTGCATACCCTGGCCGCTTTAGCAACGAGTCGAATGATGACGACGATGTCAAGCCGGCGCACAAGAAACACAGTCACAATGATGACGAGTCCAATGGCTCGGGATGTAGCCAGGCCTCTGGCGTCCTGAGTCTGGCTGCAATTGCTGTGAGCGCTCTTGTGCTCCAGTTTTAAACTTGCTCTAGTGACAATGTTATTGATGCCGCCGCCGCCGTCACCTTCCTCTTTTGCAATGCATCCAGTGCTGGCCAACATGCGCACAAAAGCGGAACGCTTTTATCTTCTTTTTCTTTATAGCCTGCCACAATATCATACTTATCCATATTTCTACTAATATACTGCTAAAGTTACCATCACAATACCCAACTCAAAATGTAACATATATAGCTGCTCTAACGCCATTAAAGTTTATGCGAAAGTATCTATTTAATTCGAAATACAGAAAACCCCCGAGCGCGTGATCTCTCTTTTGCTCTCTTTTGCAGTTTATTCCGACTTTGCGGGCTCCTCAGCCTTAGTATCCTTGCTCAACGCGACGCGCGCCAACTGGTAGGCAGCCGTGCACCCGACGAAAAAGTTGACGGTGGCCAAGCTGTAGTTCTTGGGCGTAATGATGGTGGACCAGCGGGTCCAGATAAGACCGGTTGCGGCCAGCGACAGCTGCTGCTTAACAGAGATCTGGTTGGCAGGCCGAGCCAGATCACCGAGGCCGGCGATGACCAGACCCCACTTCATGGCGGGCGCCCAAAAATGAATCGTCTTGGGACCCACGGGTGAGTTCAAGAATCTGTTGAATCCCGATGTGCCTGCAGATGCCATTTGTATTTTTCGAAAAATAAAAGCCTTTCGGAATAATGTGTGCAAAGGAAAAGGGGGAGTTGAGGTCAATGAGAGAGCGAAAAAATAGAGAAACAGTTTTTTTTACAAAAGAAATTGGGAAAAGGTGAAAAGGGGAATTTCGACAAACAAGATGTGCCTTTTTGGGACTCCAACAAGTGGGTGTACGATTACCCGCTCATGATTCCCATCCCAAGCCAGCTTACACACACGACCCGGCCACTTTTACTCACATCAGATCATGCAAGTACTGATTCCTTGATTTCATGGTCCAGAATAGCCGATTCCTCCCTTCTTGTGCGTGTTCTTTTTGGCGTCCGTTTGGCCAACAGATCTTGACAAGCTATAGAAAAATCAGAAATCGAACGGCAGTAACGTCAAGCGTGGAAAAAAGGAGGGAGCAATTAACTTTATCCACAGTTGCGACCGAACATTCTCAGCTGAACAATGCCAAGCTTCGTTCATTCTTTATGGTCTGAATACCTTTGTGCCGCACTGTTCTGGCTTTTCACGCTTTGCCTCTGCCTCTGCCCCTGCTTCAGCCTTGGGGTTGGGCTTGGGTTTGGAAGGAATGTAAGTGACCTTTGTGGCCGAGACATTGCGCTAAATAAATTATCATGGGTAGGAGATGCGCTTTAGAGCAGGGAGCACCTGCTCAAGGACATCAGTCAAATCAGACGTTTTTTTTTGCTGTGAGCTTTGCGCCCAAAATCGGGCACCCGTGGATATTATGTTCTGGCAATTTTTTAACACCTTTCTCTCACTTTGCAATCCAAACAACCTATTCACTTTCGTATTCCATTCCTCCGCTCGCTTCTGGCACTACTCACCAAATTGAGGCAGAAATTACCTTTTATTCGCATATCATATTCACTAGCCAATTCGGCACAGCAGCAGAACAAACCGGCAGCTGTTGTTTTCTCTAGGTACAAGCCTAACACACGTTTTTACACATTCCCAGCCTTTACTCTTGAGAGCGCGTCCCTGCGGTTCACAGTGAGGAAAGCAGTGCATATATTTTCAGCTTGAGAAGAGCTTAGAGAAACCCAGCACGTTTCACTCTTTTGTTCTCTTTTATTCTTGCCCTCTCTCTCTCACTACTTTTTTCCTTCAAATTTCTATTTTTATTGGTCGCACCCATCAGCATTTCGAGCGGTTTTTTATTAGAAAAAGTTTTCCCTCCATTTCTCTGTTTCTATCTTTTTCTTTTCTTTTTATTCGCTATTTTATTTTCTCATTTCCTCCGCCCAGACAATGATGACTGATTTGGACTTGGATTCGAAGGCAATTCTCAATGGGCTGGTCTACCTGGACCAGCACAACCTCCTTCCGCCCAGCGCCGCGCCAGCACTCGGGGGACAGAAGCAGCAGCAACAGCAGCAGCAAAAGGACTCGTCGAAGAACGCCAACAAGACAGACGACACGCCCAGCGCACCCGACCAGGCAGGAGCAGATGTGAGCAAAGCCGCCACGCCGCAGCAAAGCATAGGCGCTGCGCGGTACCCCGTAGCAGCGCCCTCCAGCGCCCCAGGACTGACTCCGCAGCAGCAACAACAGCTTTTGCCGGGCATGTCGCCCAAGACAGCAGCTGGGCACTTCAGCGGCGCCGGGCCGCACGCGATTGCCACGCTCAAGGTCGAGACCAGTGCGGTTCTCAAGGAGCTGGCAAGGTTCCGTGCCTGCGACGATCAGACAATGTCGTGCTTTTACTGCCGCGAGTGGGCGCAGTGGGTTTACCGCAAGCAGATCTCGCCCCAGGCAACCTCCACCAGCGTGACTGCAGGCGGCGCTGGTGGCGTGGGAGCGGGATCAGCGGCCGGTGGGCGCAAGAAAAAGAAGCAGCAGCAGCAACAGGCGTTTACCATTTCGGCTCATGCCGGGAGCTCAGGCGGCGGCCCGGTGGGCGGATCGAATGCAGCTACTGACGAGGCGGCAGCAGAGCGCGAGCGCATCGAGCGCAAGCGGGCGGCGCGGCTGCGCTACAGCACAATTGGCGATCTCTGCCAGAATCTGCGCGCAATGGTTGCTGGCGAGCGGGACTGGCTGCTGAACGCCAGCAATGTCGAGGGAATAGTTCCTCCCAGCCGCCCAGGGTCGCCGTCCCCGAGCGTCTCCTCGGCAACGTCGTCAAATGTGCCCGAGCACCAGGGCGGGAAGGGAGCGGCAGCGGGCGGAAAGTCTTCGCGAGGCAAGGCCGCGGCTGCACCAGCGGCTGCTGCGGCTGCGCCCCGGGCAAAGGAGACGGATGATGTGGTCGGTGACGCAGCCAAGGGGGCGCTATCCATTGCTGCGGCTGCGGCTGGCAGCAGTAGCAGTAGCAGCGGCATTAGCAGCCTGCTT
Organism: Kickxella alabastrina; assembly: GCF_025024165.1. Lineage (NCBI taxonomy): Eukaryota > Fungi > Kickxellomycota > Kickxellomycetes > Kickxellales > Kickxellaceae > Kickxella > Kickxella alabastrina. The sequence goes on along the minus strand of NW_026251502.1, from coordinate 57,058 downwards.
ATTGATAACATTGTCGAGGAGGTGACGTTGTGGTACGAGGGGTACCAGTTTCCGCTGGCCGATGTATACGAAGACCTGACATTTGATTTTCCGCCAGACGCATTTCCATATGACGACAACCAGGACCCGCTGGACCCGGCGTTGCTGCTGCCGGCGCTGCAGGTGACCAAAACATTTATCTCGCTGCCAGCGTCCAACTTCCCGCTGTTGGGCAACATCACCTCGGAGCTGATCGCGACGCACACGTACCCGACGTGCCAGCACACAAAGGCTGACCATCCGACACCGTCGGAGCTCGAGACGCAGCGGCTGATCTTCAACTCGCAGCTGCAGAAGTGGCGCGGCGAGTACAAGCGCAGCTTTGAGCGCGAGATGGAGCCTGTGTGGCAGATCACGCAGCTACTGCTCAAGAGCGCCCAGCGGATCGAGGCCATGCGTGTGCGCCTGTTTGCGCGCGGCTGCCGCGCCAACCGAGAGCAGTTCCTGCAGACCATCCGCAACCGCACGCAGCCGTTCGCCGAGTTTTGGACGCGGGTCAGCGAGCCGTACCGCACAGGAAAAGCGGCGACGATGACTGGGCCGCCGGCAGGTAGTGGCGCCGACGAGGGCAGTCAGGCCGATGGCAGCAGCTTGGAGCAGCCGGCCAGCGCTGGCGCCAACGGCGCCAACAGTGCCTCTGCCTCTGCCACCTCTGCTGCTGCCGCTGCCGCTGCCGCTGCTGCTGCGAAGCGTGTTCGCTCGAAACGCGGTGTCGGGCACTCGAGCAACGTTAAGTCTCAGGCGCAGCTGGCCGACGAGCTCGATGGGCTGGTGCTTACGCACCTGGATAATCTGCTCGAAGTCAGCGCTACGTGGTCGCGCACGTTTCTCGAGTCGTACTATGGTGTGGCACGCGAGTTTGCACGGGAGCTTGAGACGATCCTGGGCGAGTGCATCACGATGTGTGACCGGCGGGCGCAGGGGCTCAAGTACCCGCCGCCGCTGACGCTGCAGCCCCAGCTCGAGAAGGCGCGGTCGGCGATTTCGTGCCTGCTTCCGCACCTCGAGGCGCGCATTGCACGGATCCAGGAAGTCGTGCGTGAGCGTAACGCTGACATATTTATCGGCACTGAGGACGTGCGCGCGATGTGGATCGAGGGCTCGGGCAGCACCGTGCAGACCAAGCTGGCCAAGGCGGCGCACAAGGACTTTAAGAAGAAGCTCAAGCGCATTGAGCACCAGCAGCAGGTCGGCGTCATTGGCTGGGCGATGCGCGAGCTCGAGCATCTGCTGACTGCGCCGGATGTTGCCGCGGTGGTCGCTGACTGCTTGGAGCTGCTGATGACGGAGGCCGAGATCCTCGAGCGTGCTGTTGGCCAGGTGTTTGTGCGCAAGCTAGAACCTACCACCGAGGATCTGCGCGAGCAGCGCCAGGACATCATCGACGACTTTACCGAGGGCCTACTGACTGGCCGTGAGGAGCTGGCGGGGATCATCGGCAAGCTGATGCTTAAGGAGGCCTGGCGGATTCTTGAGGCCAACATTTCGCTGCAGCGGCAAAAGGCGCTTTTGGACGGCGGCGGCGGCGGTAACGGCAGCGGAAAGGGCAAGAAGAACAAGTCAGCGCAGAAGGCCGCGGCCGCAATCATGGCACCCGCAGAGAATGGGCAGGCGACTGACTCTGCAGCTATCTCAGCAACCTCAACCATCCCTGCTCTGCCCCCGCAGCTGGCCAGCGACCAACTGTCGCTGGCCGACGACGACGACCTGTTTAACGACGATGCCGACTCTGTGGCGGCGAAGAAGCGCAAGAAGAACAAGAAGAAGAAGACCAAGAAGAAGAAGACCAAGCAGTCGAGCCTCTTGCTTTTGGCCGGCGCATCGGATCCATCGTCCGCACAAGGCGTTAATGACGCAGCATCAGTTGCCGACGACGACTATGATGGCGAGGACGACGAAGACAATGACGGCGACCAGGAGAGTGAGGCGCAGGGGATCCAAGACCCACACAACCAGTTTGCGTACTTGAACCTGGATACGGCAAACAACGAGGCTCAAGGTAGTGGTGACCAGCGGTCGGCCAGCGGTAACTCTGCCGCTGCCACCAATGCTACTCTGGCGGAGACAACCAAAGCGCCCGAACCTACCCCGGCGCCTGTTGCTGTTGCTGTACCCGCTCCCGCGGCTGTTACGGCCACTGATTCTGCTTCTGCTTCTGCAGCAGCAGCAGCGCCGCTAGAGCCAGCGCCAGCCAAATCCGACGCTGTGTCCGAGAGTGCAGCGACCAGCCATATTGCCACCAGCGCGCCAGCGAAGAAGAGCGAGGAGCAGCCGCAGCCATTGGCGCAGCAGCAGCAGCAGCAGGACCCTGTGCTAGTCCACCCGAAGCCCCAAGTTCCACTTACCTCCAAGGTGCCCACTAGCAGCGACGAGAGCTCTGGCCTGAAGAGCATGTCCGCTGCTGCCGCAGCCGCCACCAGGTCGCGGCGCAACACCAACGCCGCCCGCTACGTGCCTGGCGTCGGCTTTGTCTCTGATGATGGGGTCAACACGACATCTCCACAGATGGTCACGTCCAACATCAACAGCAGCTTCAGAGGCTCTGCCAACGGCACACCAGTCTCGACGGTGCCAGCCACGGCGGCGTTGCGCAGCTCTGCGGCGGCGAGCACGCTTGGGATCCAGACTTCGTCTGTGAGGGGCTCTGCCAACGGGCACATGTCGCCGATGAATGCCGCCGCCCGGCTGGTGTCGCCGGCGTCTCGGCCGCAGTCACCGCTGGTGATTTCATCGACTTCGGCGTCTGTTGTAGCAGCGTCTGACAAGCGGCCTGCTGTTCCAGTGCTCGACAAGGAGTCTCTCGCGGCGCTGCAGTCCGTGCTGATGACGGTTCCGCAGGACCAGCTGGAGAAGAAGCTCAGCGGGCTAGCGTACGAGAACCTGGTGACCTTGACTGCCGGCTCTGTGATCGAGCGGCGCAAGATCCAGGACAAGGCAGTACAGATGTACAAGTCGGTGAGCAGTGTGATGGACAGCTACGAGGATCTGCAGACACAGGTGGTGTCGTTCAAGTCTCTTTACGAGGATAACAATGGCGAGACCATGCGCCTGTCGTCGTTGCTGGCGCAGGCCGCGCAGGAGGCACAGGGCTGGCGGGATCAGTGCGAGCAGCTGCAGAACGAGGTCGCGGTTTTGCGCCTTTCTAAAAAGACAGCGGAGGTGGCATCAGCATCTGCAGAGAGGCATTTGGACGGTGCGCTTGGCGGAGACACGCGGCGCAGCAGTGTGGCTAACGGGGTCCCTTCCGCGTCCGCGTCTGGTGGCAGCGCCAGCACTAACTCAGCTGCGCTGCCGACGTCGATGGGTCTCAAGAGCATGGACGGCAGGGGTGATTTAAACAATATGTGGATGATGGGCGAGATGCTCCACCAGCAGATGCCGATGCCAATGGATGTGCAAGGCTGGATGAGGTTTGGTCAGCAGCAGCATCAGCAGCATCAGCATCAGCATCAGATGCCGATGGGCTTTAGCGCTGGACCACTGGGCGCGCAGTTTGTCAACAACAGCGCCGGCATAGCCGGCAGCAACCTGTTTGGGCAGTTTTCGGGCCTGTTCCAGTCGCACGGCTCGGCTGGCAACAACACTGCGAACGGCGGCAATCTGCCGGGTGGGTTCATGAGCAGCCCATCTTATGCAGCCGCCCAGGCCCAGGCCCAGGCCCAGCAGCAGCACCAGGGGTCAAGTGGCCTCGATGCGGCGTCGCTGATGATGTTTGCCGCTAGCTCGCAGATGGGCAGCATGGCTGGAATGTCTGCTGGACTACTCCATGGCAACAATGTCTGCGGCAGCATCAGCGTAGTTGACGCGAATGCCGTTGCTGCGCCGCTGCCTGGTGATAGTAGCAGCGGTAGCAATGCGGCCGCCACTAGCGTGTCTTTGCTGAGTGCGCTGAATGCTGGGTCGCAGCCGCTGTAATATTTTGTACGAGCTGTGAATACAAAATTTTGTTTTGGCGTTTTTTATTCCTTTTGTGCACACTGTAATTTAATTAAAGCCAGCTGGCTAGCCAAGCAAATGGCATGATGTCCATTTTATATCCCGAGGAAAACTCCGCCAGACAAAACTTCCAAAAATGGATATTTTGCCCTTCACTTCTCTTTTTCCTTTTTTCTTATTCTGTTGTAAACTTGTTTTTTCTTCATTTTGTATTTATTCCATCTGCGTTCCTTTATCCGACTTTTTTGTTTGGTGGTTTTTAATATCTTTTTTATCCTCTTGCCTCTTTAACAAACTTCTTTTTTTTGTATTACTCGACTGAAAAAAATGAGCTCCAAGCAAAATCAACAAAGCGTTCCGCTGTCGCTCAGACGCAAGCTGGTCATAGCGCTGGACCCCGAGCTTCTGACTGTCCCGGCCACCGCAGACAACACACTCGAGGCGGTCAACGAAGCAGCCAACGAGGCAGTGATCAACCGCTTCCTGAGCTTCAAAACCGTCGCATGGGTGAAAGCCAACCTAATCCGACCGGACATGGACCACGTCTTCCTGGTAACATCGCTCGAACCCGCGGGCAGCAGCAGCAGTAGTGGCATAGACAGCACAACTATTTCTGCCATGTGGACCAGTCTTTTTAGCGACCAGGACCCACATGTGGATCAATTCAAAGTGGCCGAAGCTGCATTGCGGCGTTTGGCTCACGCGCTTAGTCTAGTGGGCGTGTCTGCTTCCATGGAGGTGTTGAAGGGCGGGATGGAGGATACGGTGCCTGAGTATGTGCATAGGCATAGAGGGGAGCTTTTGGTCTTGCAGGCGCCTGAGAGGTCGACGTTGTTGAGCTCCTTGGCGTATTCCTGGGCGGAGCTGTGTTCCCAGAAGGCGGAGTGTCCAGCGGTCATTGTGAAGAGATCGGATTTGCCTGATAATATTACTGTGGCCATGGATCCTCCTCCACCGACGCCAACTTCAACGGTCAAGGGACAGGTGTCGCTGAATGACAACGATGACGACGGCGACGACGAATAATTGAATTGTTTTGTTTTGTTTTGCTTTACAATAAAAATTTTCGAGATAACTTTTTTTTATATATAGATTTTCACTTGTTTGAGAGATACTCGGTTGTACTGATGATCTTGGGAATGCCCTGCTCTTTGGGCGCCCACTGCCTTAAATACGGCACGCCCGCATTCGACTCAGCAGCACCTGCAGTAGCACCACCGCCAGTGCCGAAAAACCTTGTCGCGAGCTGCTCCAACCTCCCACCCAAAGTCAACCCCACAGCACTCTCGGCATTCCCCAGGGCCACCTCCAGCTGGTCCAGATTTTTCTCCACAGCGTCTACCAAAGCACCCAAGCGGTCAATCTGCTCGAAGGATGTTTCTAGGTCCTTGGCTAATGCTTGTGTTTCGGATTGTTGCAGTTGTTGGTACGCTTTGTATTGCGATTCGATGGATTTTAGCACGGTTTGTTGGTGATTGGTGCGGTCGGTAGTGGTTTGGATGCGGTCCTCGATTGTGGAGAGAAGCGAGGATTGCGCGGTTTCAATAGAGGTGCTGGCCCAGTGGGCTGCCAGCCGCAAGTGGTCAGGTATTTCTTCCTGTGTATCTTGGTGGTTGTTGGCGGAAGACATTGAAGTGCGCAGTTTCGGATTGATGATGACGAATTAAAAAATTTTTAGGAATATATAGAGAATGAAAATAGCTGTAAGAAAAAATAAAGATTCTGGCTGAAATGAAGTATTTCTAAATGGACGCACATAACTTTTCAGCAAGGTTGTGGGGAGGTGGAAAAGATCAGGTATTCTCTTCTTCCCACCCTTAAAAACCACACTCATAGCTTTGCATTATTCTTGGATGTCTCAGCACTGTGCAACACCGGCTTGATATACTTGTCGAACCACACCCTGCGCACTTCCTCTCCAGTATCCTGGGTATTGAGCGGGTCCTGCATAGCCCACAGTAGGTAGTTATCGTACACCTTTCCATCACTACGGCCCAGCGCCGAGTTAAGCCTCGAATCTGACATGCCAAAGGCGTCTACCAGTGGAACTGCCTGCTCCCTCACCTCTTCAATAACCGCAGCCAGCAGCTCCTCAACCCTACTGACCTGCGCACCAGTGAATGCCGCGGCCGAGGGCAAGCGGAACAAATCAGAAGAGTTCTGCGAAAGTACGTAGAGAAACAAAAGCGTCGCCAGTTTGTTCAGAATTGGAAGCAACGGGGATGTACCAGGCAGTGTGGCAATGTGGGCGCGGAAATATGCTGCAACAATGTAGTCTGAGTGTGCGTCGCTGAGTCGCTGCATGGATACTAGGGAGCGGTTCCATGAGCGGCCATTGGTGTCTATTTTGTCGGTTAGTTCTGCCGCCATGGCTGCGGCGCGGAAACTTAGCAGATCCAGTTGTGCGGTTGCGTCTGCCGCCAGGGATCCTATGGCTGCACCCCAGGCGGTCGGCCGCTGTGGCAGGTGGCCGGATACCAGGTGCTTGCGCAGGTAGCGCGTAGTCTGATTATCTTCAACCCGGACATCCTTCCTGAGAGCGCGCACCTGGTTGATGAGGAATTGGGCGGTTTGCTGCGACAAAACATAGTTATCGCCTTCCCAGATAATATTCGGATACGCGTTGCCAAAGAACTCATTAAGCCCAGAGAACTGTGAAAACCCGTGGCCACCACATACATGTCGGCAAGTATCGATGCCGCGCACAGCCACGTCCGACGTCCACCGTTTCAGCGCACACGCTGTGGCATGCAGTTCCTTTAGCGACGCATAGTTGCCGTTGTTGAGCTCATGCATGCACTGCTCGTAGTGCTGGAGGAAGGCTTGGGAGGTGGCAAACATTGCGTAGTTTTGCGCGAGCAGTGGGATGAGTCGGTGCTGGACCATGCCGTAGTCCAGAACGGGTGATTCTAGGCTGGGTGCCAGCGGCTTGTCTGATTTGCCGGCAAACTGGCGTCTGACGGAGGTGTACCGGATGGCAATGGTGGTGGCGCGGGCGAGTGTCTGGCTCATGGTGCGGATGATTTGTGCGCGCACGTAGACCATAGTGCCGTAGGTCACCTTGGGGTCAATGTTGGCTGGGCGGCTGACCTCACCCTGGCGAGACACTGTGATGTAGCGCTGCATCAGGTTAAGCCGGGGCACCCGCACATGGTTGAGCATCAAAAAGCCGTTGTCCATGGCATTGAATCCAAACTTGGGGCCCAGGTCGCCCACAGTGACGCCCGGCAGCGGCCGGTGGTCCTCTGTTGACCGTATGGGGACTACAACGGGATGTGGGCCCAGGTTCTTGCCCGCGACAATCAGCTGCGCCATAACCATAGCGTGTGTCGCCGTGACGCCCAACGATCCAATCCACCACTTGCATGCGCTGACACTAGGCGTGTGCACGTCGAACTCGTCGGTCTCTGGAATAAACGTGCAGGTTGTTTCCAGCCCCTGAACATTGCTGCCATGGCCAATCTCGGTCTGCGCATAGCAGCCTAGGATTTCGTACCGCAAGGCAGGCTCCAGAAACACCCGCCTCTGCTCCTCTGTTGCTTGGTTTTGCAGCGTCGGAATAAACATTGCGCGGTGCAGGCCAAATGGTCCGTTGAGATCCAGTATCATGTCGGCTATGGGGATCTCCTCGGCTGTCAGCACCCCCTGATGCATCAGTTGGATTAGTCGGAGCCCGATTTTCATCGCGTGGTCCATTTTTTCTTGTCGACTCATAAAGTATATGTTGCGCATGTTGAATATTTCTGGCTCGGCATCGAGTACTTTTTCTATTTTGCTGGTCATCCGTCGCATTTCGCTGTCGACGATGAAGGTGTGCATTGAGGGTATGTCAAATTGTGTCTTGGAGCGCTCGGACGAAAGTGCGCCGGCTGTTGACGGTATCATGGGCTGAAGGTTTTTGGGAATCTGCATGTTGAAAAAATATGCTTATATGTAATAAGTATGGTGGTAAATAGTATTTACAAGTATTAATCACAAACAAAATAATGATTATTATTATTATTATTAGAGATGAGTTGAGTTGAGATGAGATGAAAAGAAAAGAAAAGAAAAAGAGAAATTGTGATAATGTCTGGCTGTCAAAGCTGTATTTATACACGAGTGAGTGGATTGTTCACATTTAGTGCGGAACATAACCGTAATCTCTATGCTTTTTTTGTTGAGAAAATAAACCACAATTTAATCGCAGTATTATTTCTGGTCACAATACCAACGGCGGAAAAAAAAGAAGAAAAAAGCAGAACTTTAATATTTTCAGATGCCATTCATTATTTATTTATTTGTTCATGCAAAAACATTTGATAAAGACAAGCATACAAAAAAATCGGCCCACAATTTCATTTGCTATTATGTATATATATTTTAAAATAAAAGTGACATATATGGCTGAATAAGGCCATTAAATGACAATAATTCATTCACATGTGAACACTTAATCTGCTGTTTCTTGTACAACATTTGCTAAAACAAAAATCCCGAAATAAAAATGATTGACTGAACAAAAAAAGGATTCAATTATTAGAAGAAAAAGTCACATGTCCTAGGTGTCTTTCACAGTGGACGGCATCTCAGGAATAATAATGAGCGACTCGGGTGACAACTCATATTTCCTAACCACTGCGACAAACCACGCATAAACACCCCTAGCACTCTCCTGGCTCTCAAAAACCTCCCTATGGTGGAAATAAACATGAGCGAAAATCCGATACAGCCGCCTAACCATTGACTGAAAATGTTTCATGCCAGCGCCCACCGCCAGCTGCCTCACAGCATAATCCAAGGTATGCACACTATAACCCATTGCACTACATGGTCTGGGGCTGCCATGTCCTGCACAATAGTATGTCATTTCTTGGGCGCACATTATCGGGCAGGTTTTCTCGGTGCAGTCGGCGTGGAGGTGGGTGAGGTAGAAGCCGAGTTCGATGCAGAGCTGCCGAAGGTGTTCAGAGAGCCATTGGGTGGGGTCGAGCTGTGGGGGTGGCCGGAGAAGCTGTGGGAGGTCGAAGCGGTGGGTGCGCAGGAGTGATTGCAGATAGGACTGGGCGGAAAACGGAACCTCGGTGGTGTTGTATGGCCAAGCAAAACAGTCTTCTTCTTTGGTGCCTGGGAGATTGCATTGTGTGGTTGTAACCGAAGCCATGTTTTCAAAAAAATTAATATATGCAGATGTAATAAAAGAAGAAGAAAAAAAGAGGATTAGCAGCAAGACGTCCGACAATTAATGAAAGCATCATTCGACAATGAAAATAATGGCCGATCGGCAGGTGACAAAAACAAAGAGCTACATAGGTTATGTTTAATGATCGAATTTAAATTTGTTTTTGTTTTTGATTGTGTGTTGTGTGTGGGTGGTAACGTAGGCTGTCAGAATGTGCGACCGTCCTCGCTGAGTCGCACTCATAAACCCGTGGCAGCAATAATAGCAGAACACGAGGGCGCAACCAGCAAGATCATCGACAAACCCAAAGCGGGTTCGACACCTCCCTTTACGGACGGCGCACTGTTTGTCATCTTCCAGCTTGGTTTGTGTGTCTTTATTCGGTGAATAAAGAAACTGAAAATTAACTGTATACATGATCCTGTAAAGTACAGTCGATATGAGGCTATCCTGTTGAAAGTGGCGCGCTGGAAAAAATGCTTTATACTCCAGCCGGGCGATCGGCCAGAACCATTACAAATGGGATCGATCAATGCTACATTCACGTGATTGTACTATTAAAAAAGAATCCGACTGTTCTCCTTGATACTCTCTACTATTCTATTGCTTGAAAATAGTTCCATATCGCAAACAATAGTTTAACCAAGCAACTGATCACTGAGCAAACAAAAGAGTGTTTTAGCTGTTAAGGTGTAAAGCTAGTTACACCCAAAAAAACAAACAGATAGGTGATACTCCCAGAAGAAAAAGAAAAAAGAAAGCAGTGATATGCACAGACGCATAGCTATCAATACACCTGACAAGGCAACACAAAGTAGTATGTATCCACCACACCCACCTGCCTAGGCAAACATGTCCTCTGTTAGTTGAGGCACTATCAATCAGTTAAAAACCCAAGATAATGGTATTTTGGGGTAGGTTGAAATGAGTCAAAAATAAAATAAAGCCGTAATATGACGCTGCAAAACTTAGCTAACTAGCGTATTAGATATTGTGCTTTAAAGGTAGCTCTGCTAACAGATTGTGATTGGGTTAAAGCAATTGCATTCCTTGGCTTAGTGGTCTAGCAGTATGATTCTCCGTTCGGGTCGGAGAGGTCCCGGGTTCAATTCCCGGCTAAGCCCTTATTTTGGGGTTTTGTTTTTAGAGTGGGTTGTGGTGTGTAATAATAATAGCATGTTATTTGGGAAGGGGATCAATTTTTTTTTTTCGTTCTGTGCTAGCTTTATTCAATAATTTTTTTTTTTTTTTTTCATTATTTTTTCTTCTTTTTCAAATGGACATTGATCTCTCTGATTCAGACTTGCGGTTCGAGCAAGAAGTGTCGCGCACACCGTACAAGCTGTCGGTTTGGCAGCGGTACATTTCGCACAAGGAGCTCGAGCAGGCAGAGAGCAGCACCGGCAATGCTGGCAGCAGCAGCAATGCTGGCAGCAGCAGCAGCAGCAGCAGCAGCAGCACCAGCAGCAGCAGCACCACCACCACCACCACCACCACCACCACCACCACCACCAAAACCACTACCACCGCCACCGCCACCGCCCAGCGCTCCGTATTCATACTCTACGAGCGGGCGCTCCAGCGGCTTCCAGGATCGTACAAGCTGTGGAAGCAGTACCTCGACAGGCGCCGCTCCGCCCTGCGCGGCAAAAACCCCCTGCACCACACAGAGCACTTCGCCAAAGTCAACCTGTGCTACGAGCGCGCCCTCCTGCTCCTCCACCGGATGCCCAGGCTCTGGCTGGACTACGGCGCGTTCCTTGCGGTGCAGCCGGACGTCAGCGCGTGCCGGCGCGCGTACGACCGCGCGCTGCGGGCCGTGGCGGTGACGCAGCACGGGCGCGTCTGGGACGCGTACCTGCGGTTCGCCAGGGCCGTGGGCGGCGTGGCGTGCGAGCGCGTGTGGGCGCGGTGGGTCGGCATGTGGCCGCAGGGCAGGGCGCGGTTCGCCAGCACGTGCATGGCCGCCGGGCTGTGGGCGCGCGCGGCGCAGATGCTGGTCGACGACCTGGGCGCGCACGCGCGCAGCGCCAACGGCGAGGCGTGGGCGCAGCTCGTGCGGCTGGTGCGCGCGCACCCGGGCGTGCTGGGCGGCCGCACCGAGCCGGTGCTGCGCGACGGCGCGCGGGTGTGCGCGGCGGCGTGGCCGGCGCTGGCCGCGCACCTGGCGGCGCAGGGCAAGCCGGCGCGCGCGCGCGACGTCTTCGAGGAGGCGCTGGCGGCGGTCGGCCGCGTGGCGGACTTTGCCGCGGTGTTCGACGCGTACGCGGCGTTCGAGCAGGAGTGCGCGGCGGCGGCGCTGGAGCGGCAGGCGGCGGGCGGCGGCGGCGGCGGCGGCGGCGGCCAGGCGGCGGCCGGCCTGGCGCTGGCGCGGCTCGAGCGGCTGGTCGGCCGCCGCGCGCTGCTGGCCAACGCCGTCGTGCTGCGCCAGCGGCCGGGCGACGTCGACGCGTGGCTGCAGCGCGCGCGGCTGGTGCCCCGGGCCGAGGCGCGCGCGGTGCTCGAGGCCGCCGTGGCGGCGATGGCGCGCGAGCGCGTCGGGGAGCGCGCCGCCGAGCTGTGGCTGGCGTACGCCGCGTGGGCCGAGGGCCAGGGCGGCGCCGCGGCCGCGCGGCCGGTGCTGGACCGCGCGGTCGCGGCGCCGCTCGGCTCGGCCGACGCGCTGGCCGGCGTCTACGTGCACTACGCCGAGCGCGAGCTCGCGTGGGACGCCAGCGGCGACGGCGCGCGCCGCGTGCTCACGCGCGCCACGGCCGAGCCGCCGTGCGCGCCCGGCGAGCGCGCCGGCCACGACGCGCTCCAGCCGCAGCGGCGCGTCCACCGCAGCCGCCGGCTGTGGGCGCTGCTGGTCGACATCGAGGAGGCCGGCGGCCGCGTGGCGGCGGCGCGCGCGGCGTACGACCGCATGCTCGACCTGCGCGTGGCCACGGCGCAGACGGTCGTCGACTACGCGGCGCTGCTCGAGGCGCACGGGTTCTTCGAGGACAGCTTCCGCGCGTACGAGCGCGGCATCGCGCTGTTCGGCTACCCGGTGGCCGTCGAGCTGTGGGGCGTGTACCTGCGGCGCTTCGCGGCGCGCTACGGCGGCGCCAAGCTGGAGCGCGCGCGCGACCTGTACGAGCAGGCGCTCGCCGCGTGCCCCGCGGCGTACGCGCGGCCGCTGTTCGTGGCGTACGGCCGCATGGAGGAGCAGCACGGGCTGGCGCGGCGCGCGCTGCGCGTGTACGCGCGCGCCACGCGTGCCGTTGGCGACCGGCTCGAGATGTTCCGCTTCTACGCGGCGCGCACCGCCGCGCTGCTGGGCGTGCCGGCCGTGCGCGCCGTGTACGAGCGCGGCATCGCCGAGCTTGCCGACGCCGACGCGCTGGCGCTGGCGCTGGACTTTGCGCAGGCCGAGCGGCAGCTGGGCGAGGTCGACCGCGCGCGCGCGCTGTACGCGTACGCGGCGCAGCTCGCCGACCCGCGCGCGAGCCCCGACGCGTGGGGCCGGTGGCACGCGTTCGAGGTCGTGTGCGGCAACGAGGAGACGTTCAGGGAGATGCTCAGGGCGAAGCGCGTCGCCGTGGCGCGCTTCGCCGGCGACGCGGGCAGCATGGCCAAGGCCGAGGTCGCCCGTGCGGGCAAGCGGCGCGCTGCGGAGGGCGCTGCGGCCGCGGCCGACGCGGGGCGCGTGCTGGCGGCCAACCCTGACGAGGTGGCCATGGAGATGGACGATGACGACGGCGACCTGTGAAAAGAGGGAAGGGGATTAGCGCCGATGCCGAATGGCCGCCCGCTCCCCTCTCTCCTTTTCTGGCTCTTGATTAAACTTCCATTTTTCATTTTTACCCTAGCCAAGCCAATTCAGTCCAGTCCAGCCCAGCTCAGTTCAGCTCAGTTCAATTCATTCCAATCCAATCCAATCCAATTCAATTCAGTTCAGTTCAGTTCAAAGTCCAAGTCCAAGTCCAATTCAAATTCCAAGTCCAAGTCCAAGTCCAAATCCAATCCAATCCCAATCCCAATCCCAATTCCAATTCCAATCCAATCCCAATCCCAATCCCATTCCAATTCCAATCCAATCCAATCCAATCCCAATCCAATTCAATTCAATTCAATTCAATTCAATTCATTCCAAGTCCAAGCCCAAGTCCAAGTCCAAGCCCAAGCCCAAGCCCAAAATGGATTCGCCCCCGCCCCTGTCCTCCAACGCCCGCCCGCTCATCCTCGGCCCGCCCACGCCAGCGGCGCCATATCCAATTTTTGTGCATGGCCAAGTAACCAAAGGCTTTGGGCGCGGCGGCAAGCAGCTGGGCATCCCAACAGCCAACCTTCCTGAGTCGGCCGTCAGCCAAGCGCTCTCTCACATCCCGATCGGCGTCTACTTTGGCTGGGCGCAAGTGCTGGCCGGCGACCGTTGCGTGCGGCCAATGGTGATGTCGCTCGGGTGGAACCCATACTTTAAGAACGAGAAGCGGTCCGGCGAAGTGCATATTATACACGAGTTTAGGGATGATTTTTACGGAGCCGAGATTCGCGTGGCCATTCTGGGCTTTGTGCGCGCGGAGAGGGACTATGAGAGCTTGGAGCTGCTGGTGGAGGATATCCGCGTGGATATCGAGGCTGCCAAGGCGTCGCTAAGGAGAGAGCCGTATTGGAGGATCAAGGATGACCAGTTTTTCATTTCTTCTTGTGAGAAGAAAACCGAAAACCGAAAACCGGAAACCGAAAAATAAGCCTTTTTGAATTCCGAATTCTCTCTCTCTCTCTCTCCTTTTTTCTATATCTTTTTCTTTCATAAAATTTATACACTCTGTTCTTATTATTCTTATTCTTACTATTACTATAATAATCCCACTTTCTTTTTCTTTTCTTTGGCGCAAATGTCCGCCACTCCCTTGCATTTCGATGAGGCGCGGTATGCTGCGCTAACATCGCCTGGCGACCGTGAAATGCACCTTTTCAAATGGCTGTCCAACCTAGATGCATACCTCGAAACAACCGCCACAAAGGTAATCTAGAAAAACTCACAATAAAGCAAATGCAGCTTGCGTCACAACTACAACACAGAACAGAACAGAGCAAAACAAAACAAAACAGGACAAATGGAATGGAATTAACACAAACTCCACCCATTTTACATACTTTCATTATCCTTGTTTTAGGCAGACGTCACGCCAGCCCAGGACCGGCTCGAGTTGGTTTTGCTCGAAACCACGTGTATTCCACCAGCCACAAGCACAGCGCAGCAGGCGACCAAACGGCTCTCCTGGCTCGGTAACAGCACCAGCAATGCGCAGCAAGCATCCATGGCGCGGCCGAGCATTCTAGGCAATAATACCGTGCCCAAGCCCAGTCGTCTAGTCCGCGATCTCGCAGCAAAATGTCTTGCGCGCATATACGAGCTCGGCCAAATGCACCTAATGGGCGAATCCCTCCATGCCATCCGCACATCCATGGCCAGTAAACCCACAACCCCCAAGCTTTCAGCACTCACTTGCGCCGGTGTGCTCTTCGAAGCTCTCGCAGGGAAAGCCGGCTTCCGTCTACTGAGCTGCTTCAGCGATTTTCTGGCACTCGCCCTAAGGCTGGTCAAAAACACCGCCGAGCCTGTGGTTGTGCGTGTTGAGGCTGTGCGGATGATCGGAAGGCTTGTGTGGGGCAGCTCCGGAAAAACCATGACGGAGCAGCAGGCCAAGGAGGTATCAAAGGTGCTGCGCGGCTGTCTGGGTGTGCGTGCGCCATTGTTGGTTGTGGCTGCTGCGCAGGGGTTGGAGATCCTGTACGCTGTTTCTGGCACTGGCGCCGAGCCGGTCGAAGCCGTGGTTGCTGCGCTGGTGCCGATGGTGGCAACGCCTGTGCTGGCTGTGCGCAGGGCATTGGCACACCTGGTTGCCGTGCTGATTGCCAACAGTGTTTCGCTGGACCAGCCAGCGTCCATGACCGAGCCTGCAAGCCCCACCAGTGCTCCCGCTGCTGTGGGTCTAGTGCCGGCCGCCGAGGCACCGAGTGTTGGCATGTCGGTGCGCAGCAGCGTCGAGGCATCGTCATTTAATTTGTCGCCGGTGGACCCACAGAGCAGCAGCAATGTAGCGCGCTCGCCGGCTGCCGCTAAGGCATCGCTGAGACGCGGCACACTGAACTCCCTGCACCGCCAAACCACTACACGCTCGTCCATCGACACTACGACCAATAGCGGTCCAGAATTTCCCACCGGCCGACCACCACCAACAACAGCAACAGCAACAGCAACAACAACAACAACAGCAGCAACAGCAACAGCAACAACAGCAGCAGCAGGCACCGGCAACAGTGGCAGCAGCGGGCGCCCGACGCTTGTGCACGCCCTGCACTGGCTCTCAATCCCCTTTACGCGCGCGTCAGCGTCGCGCGAGCTGCGAGCTGGCATTGTTGACTGCTACGTGGCGCTGCTGGATGAGCTCGGCATGCAGGCTGAGGCGCACTACGCAGCCATTGTGGCGCATATTCTGGGCAATATGGCACAGATCTCAGTGGATCCGCAGTCACAGCAGCACAGATCCAGGTCTGCACAACAGCAGCAGCAGGCTCAGTCGGCTCAGCAACGCGACGGGTTAGTTGGGCTCGTGGGCGCGCTGGACACTAAGGTCGAAGCGGAGTTGCTGGCTGTGCGCGGGATGTGCGCTTGGCTGCTTGCGCATCTCCGCAGCCTGCTTGGTGAGCGCGGCCGGGTGGATGCCGCGCGCTATCTGTGGTCCGCCTGGCTGGCTAGCGAGCTGCCAGTGGAGGTGCGGTCGCTCATTGAAGGCAACAGCAGTAATGGTAGCAGTCGGTCGGAGAGCATGGTTAATTTGGCTGCTGCCGCTGCCACCGCAGTCATTATGCCGTGGCGCGCCTCGCAGATCGACAGCCACCACGCAGGCTATGGCGGCGGCGAGGTTGCGCTACTAATCGCCCTGCACGAATGGCGTTTGATGCTCGAGGACCTGGGCGAGGGCGTCTCTGCCATCGGGTGCTTTTCGGATCCCGAGACGGTTCCGCTGGAGAACCTGCTTGGCCATCCGAGCGAGGCCGTGCGCGTGGCCGCCGCCGCTGCCCTGCGCCCCTTGCTGCAGCACGCGGCCGGCGCCGAGGCGCAAGAGAATGTTGCCGCGCGGTGTCTGGGCACGCTGGTCTCGCGGCTGCAGAGCTTCTGCGCGCACTGCGTTGTGCACTCAACCGAAGACGCGTGCGCATCGGCGGATACGCTGCGGCGGTGCATCGGGTACGCGTACGCTATTGCGGCGGTTGTCGCGATGCGCGGCGCCAAGGTGCCGCTGGATCTGCTCGAGTGGGTGCATGGGATTTCCCTGCGGATGCTCGGGTCCGCATATGGCCGCAGCGAGCCCGAGGTTGTGCACCACCACACAGAGGGCGGCGGCGGCAGCGGCGGATTCGGAATCAGCAGTGGTGACCCGGCAGATACCCAAGCAATCCTGGGCTTGGAACATCGTAAGGAGAACCGCTCCGCTGCAGCTGCTTCTGGGCCAGTGGCATTGCGCAATATGCGGATGACGGTCGGCTGGGTGCTGCTCACGGCGCTGGCGCAGCTAGGCCCAAGGTTCGCCCAGGCGCGTGTACGCGCCGAGTGGATGCCATTGTGGACTGTGGCGATGCCGACGCAGCAGCAGCAGCAGGTTTTTGTCACTTCATTGACGCCCTGGGCAGAGCGCGCACACCAGCTGCAGTCGCGCACCCTGGCGCTAACTCACCTGCTGGCTGCCATACGCGCAGGCCTCGTGGATTCTCCCAGCGATGTGCGCGTGCTGGTGTCGTGCGTGCGCTTTACGCTGATGTACGCTGACAACGCGCTGGATGCGCCCCTCCATATGAACACACAGCATCAGCAGCAATTGCGGATGTCGATCGCTGCAGTGGTTCCGACTAGCCCGGTTTGGGCACTGCCTGTGCCGACGGCGCTGCTGACCAGCCATGTGGTTGTGCGCGCGCGCGCTGTTGAGTGTCTGCGGGCGCTTGGCAGCCGCTGGGAGGGCGCCCTAAGTGGTGGCGTTGTGCCGGCAGCTGTGAGACTTGTCGAGACTGTTATTGGTGGCTCTGAGGTATTGAGCGAGTCCATGGCGCAGCGTATTTCGGCTGCCTGTCACCCGCTGCCAATGCTGGTGCCCGACCACCACTCAGCGGACACTGCCGCGCACCTTTGTCGGTTCCGCAGCGGCAGCTGGGGGTACGAGATCGAGACCGGTGTGACCTCCCTACTGCCAGTGTTCTTGAAGAGCAGCGGTGGAAACGACGGCAAGGACCTGAGCAGCAACCGGATGGACTCTGACTTTGGGCTCGATTTTGCATGCTGCGCGATGTCCGCTGATGAATTCGACTGGACACAGGCCGTATTTGCCACTGTGCAGCCCGCATCATCGGAACCGTTGGAACCATTGGCACCGTCGGAGCTGTCGAGGCCGCCGTACACGCGGCTGGTTGACGAATGCGTCCGCTTGTTCGGCTGCGTGTTCCCGACTATGGCCGAGGACGGCCAGCTCTCGCTCCTGGATATCCTGGTTGGCCGGCTCAACCAGCTGCCCTTCAACTCACACAGGTACTTGGCCGTGCTGACAAACATTATCTGCGCGCTGCATGTGGCGCTGCAGGGCACATCGGAGGTCATGCCGAGGGTGGCCAGGGCCGTGGTGGAGATGACACGCGCCGCGCTGGTCCTGCCGCTGGCCGCCCACCGGCAGCTAGCTGGAGAGATCATCGGGCTGCTGGCCACGCGCACGAGGGACGCGGCGTCCGCCTACCTGCCGTACCTGTTGGAGCATTTGACACAGCAGGCCATCCGGTCCAGAGACCGCTTTGCCCGCGCTGGGTCGGCTGTCGCCCTGGGGTCGCTCTACGCCAGGGCCGGATCCATGGTTGCCGGGGGTCACATCCTGAAGCAGGTTGTTGTTTTGCTTCACTCATTGGCCAGCGACAAGGACCCTGTGGTGCACACCTGGGCGATTTCCGCGCTGGCCGACGCCGCAATGTCTGCCGGATACATGTTCGAGCCTTATGCACGCGACACTTTCAAGCTGGCCCTCAAGCTGTTCCTCAGCGACTCGCATGCCGTGCCTATGCATGCGTCGGCCCTGTGGGCAGGCGGCAAGGACCATACGCCACCGAACAACTTCTTGGACTGCGCCGGCTCCGAGCGAGTCCTGCCCATTGCCACTACTGCTTCCGCTGCTGGCTTTTCTCACGGATCCGGCAGCGATGCGCAGAGGGGCGTTGCCCTTGGGAGGGACGCCGCTGTAACCCACCCCAACAGCACAACACACCACGGCAGGGCACCCGACGGCCACCGAGATGACAGCCATGGCGGCGGAGGAGGCGGTGGCGGCAGCGGCAGTGGTGGTGGCGCCAGTGGCAGCGGCGGCGGCGGGGCCAGCAGCAGCAGCGAGTACCGCTTTGTGTGCGCGCGCTCCGACGTCGATGCGCACGATGCCAGGGCAGCGCTAGGCCACCTTGTGAGCTCTCTGATTCTGGTTTTTGGGCCCGAGCTGCAGGTGGACCAAGGGACGCGCGACTCTGTCTTGACCCTGATGGGCGAGCTGCGCCGCTCCCTGCCCTCCCTCGGTGTGCCCGTTCCCCTAGGCGATCTCTCCGTGGTGGCCGACCCCGATGCACAGTGGCAGACGGCTGCCGAGTATATTTTTGCTGTGCAGAAGCGCTTGCTCTTTTTCCCGCCGCCCCGGGACGATTCTGCGTACCTGCCGAGCGTTATGAAGCAGACTCTCAGGCCGATTATGCAGACTAGGAGGAGGATTGGCGGCTGGGGCGATATGGCTGGCCTGCATTCACTGCAGAGGGTTGCTGTGCTGGCCTTGGAGGGCATGCTGCGGCTGTACGGGGAGGATCTGGTCCCTATTTTGACCCAGAATGGTGAGTGGTCCTTGTGTGACATCCTGTGGGAGGCCCTGGCCTTGCACAGCGCGGCGGGCGAGCACGGTGGTGGTGGTGTTTCCCGCTTGCTCGTCGGCGACATCAGGGCGCTCGTCAGGACGACTGTCAGCCTGGCCGTCTGTTGCGAGTATCGCCAGATGGAGCTGGGCTCGGATACTCCCGGGGTACACGCTCTGGTCTCTACTTTGTGCGCTGTATTTATTAAGCGGTCGGGCGCGCAACCGACGCTGGCGGCAATCGAGTCCGAGATGACCGACGGCACCAGACCGTTTGACTCGCTGACCAGGCAGCTGAGCGTGGCCGCTCTGGTTTCCATCCTTGACGCTATAGCCACTGTGCGACCGCTGGGGTGCTCCGAGTGGCGGGCACACCCGCTGACAGACTCGCTCACCGATCTTCTGCGCGTCTCCTACATGGCCGCCACCACGCCCGTAGACCACTCCCTGGGGCTATGTGTTTTGGGCCAGAGTCTTTTGCAGCGTTTGCTCAGGCACTTTGCGGACGTCGAGGATCCGGCTGTGCCCGGCGAGGACGTGTCTGTGCTGGCCATTTACCAGGCGCAGATCAGCTCGGCCTTCCTCCCTGCCCTGCAGATGAGTGGCCTTGTGAGGGTGGCTGCGATGGAGACTGTGACTGCGTATGTGCTGTCCGGGCTGGTTTCGAATGACCGCGCATCAGCCGTGCGCATGCTCAGGCTGGTTGCACCGCAGCCGGTGTTTGCCAGGGTGGCAGATGGCATGCCCGAGCAGTGTTTGGTTGTCGAAAAGCTGGCTGTTCTGGGCCTGTGGGCCACGATATACGCCCGTCGCGACGTCTTGGGAGACGTTGTGATGCTACACATGGATGTCCTGTGCCAAGGGTGGCTCGATGCCGTGCGCGATATGGCGGTGCTGGATATGGACCTGGGCGACGTGTATCGCGAGCTCGACCGGCTCACTGCCAACACGAGGGACGTGGGCTTGGGGCTCTGCCTAGGCCTCGAGTCAACGTATGTTGGACTGGTGCGCGACTCTTTGAGCCAGTGGTATGCCTACTACTTGCCGCGCTTTGTCTCTGCCTTGACTGTGGCTCTGTCCACGGGCGACACGCTGATGCGGAACCGAGGCAAGGCAAAGTACAGGCCGATGCTTCTTCTAATGGGATTTGCACTGCAGCATCTGGCGGCAGTGCCAAAGCGGATATCCAGCGATGTACCGCCCGTGCGGGAGCTTGCTGACCGGATGGTCGGCGCGCTGGATCTCGGCAATTCGGCCGCCGTGGCCTATGACAAGACCGCGAATGTTGACGCTTTACTGGACTGCGTCTGCGCGTTGCTGGATCGCGGACTAGAGTTCGGTCTTCTTGGTGCCTTTGGTCCCGCAGACTCGTCTGCGCACATGTGGCTGGCAAGCGAAGTCTGGCGCAGGGCCGTTGCGTCGCAGCTCGCAGACAACAGCAACCGGGCGCTGAAGGTTGCCTTGGCACTTGTCCGCCAGATCGACCGCTCGTTGGACCCATCAGGGCGCAATCTGCTGGCACATTGGCTATTTGACAATACTGCCGCCAGCGATTCAGAGGCGGAGGGTGCTCTCCTTGGCTTGTCTGTGTGCGGCCGTGCGGTCCTGCGCGATCTCCTGGCGACTTGGCGCCGGACGTATGGGCAAAAGGAGTCGTATGCGACTGCATTGGCGTGTTTGAATGTTCTGGGCAGAATTTCCGGCTGTGCCGCTGCCGAAATCGACACCGCAGTAGACGGGCGCGCAATGGTGTCTATGTGGCTGGGGCTCTGGCACAAATCACTTGTGGCCTCGCAGGACGCCCATGGTCTTGCGCGCGCGCTCATGGATTTGCTCGGCCGTGTATCTGCCAAGGCGGACGACGATCTGATCACGCGGGGTGAGTTGGCCCTTGTGTGGGCTGGCGACATGGTCAATGCCATGTTGGCGCAGATGTTGGTCTCAGAGTCCAGCAGTGAGGCCAGTGTCGGCGTCGTGGCTGCTCTGCTATCCGTTGAATCATGCCTGGCCATATCCGCGCAGGTGCAGGCCTTATTTGTTTCAGCGTACGTGCGTCGTTTGTCGGAATTCACTAGGAACAGCGCACAGAATAGTGATCTGCCGGCATTACTTGCTATTCCGAAGGCTCTCAATCAGTGCGACAAGCCACTGGGCATTTTGCCCGTGCTTGCTCGCCAGGCCATCCCCCATCTGGCACGTCTTGTTCACGCGCACCTCTCTGCTGACGACACCGTGTTGGAGCTTACTCTGGGATCTCTCACCGAGCTGGCAATGAGTAAGAGGTATCCTGATGGCAGTGGCAACAGCGGCGACATGGTGATGGCAGCCACATTGATGCTCTTTTTGTCCTTGTGTGAAGACGATGAGAGCGGTCGGATTGCCGATGGTATTTTGGCTCTGGCGACGGGTGCGCCCCTGCCGTTCAAAAATGTTGTGCTGAGGTTGGCTGCTACACAACCCTTGGCTAAAAGCAAATTGGAGGCAGCTATCAGGTCTCGAGCGACAAAAACAGCGAAAAACGAGATTGAGAGGGCTGTTCAAAAAGTGGAGGAAGCGCCCAGTAGAATTGCGTTGAAGAGCAGCTTTGCCTTTTAGTTTTTTTTTTCAGGTTTATTCTTTTAGTAAAATATTGACTTGCAGTCAACAGCCAACAGCCAACAGTCAACAGTCAACATCCAATCAACAGTCAACAGTCAACAGTCAACAGCGGATATGCAGTTGAAGCGGGGTTTGGAATTAATTACCAACTTACAGGCGAAGCTGATTTGCACCAATTAAATGGAAAAATAAAGGGAAAAATAAAGAAATTTGACATAAAAAGTGTAAAATCTAACCAACTTTTCTTGTACTCTGGCCTATTTAACCATCCCATTAGACCATATTAATAGTAATCCCGCACATGCTTCCGCTCCCGCTCTCGCTCCTGCTACTCGTTTTTTTTTTTTTACAAAATTGTCTGGCGGAATGTAACAGCAGCAAAGGTCGACAAGAGCTACAGCATCAACACTATAAAGTACAGGTGCCAAGTATAGCAACCTCAAAAGCAGGCTCTGTTACATAAGTACAGAATTAATTGAACGGCGGAATAAACATTGTTGTTTTTAAATTGTTCAATAAATGTACCCTTACAACATTAATGTGCACCAACAATATGCATGCTTTTTTTTTGCAAAACATTTATGTTAATGAGAAAAATCGACGCGAAAAACAAGAGTATTTACCTCTGCTTGATTGGATAGTTTCTAAATATGGGCTTTAAATTGAAGCAGTCTTGCACAAAGAAAATATTTCTTTTTAGACCTTCTACCATCAACAATTTATTTATACAATACCCCTAGGACTTTCACAAGTTTAATTCCTATAATTGTTCTTTAAAAATTGCTCGCTGCCAGTTGTAATTGTATGGAAATGAGAAAGTAAAATGCAAATGCACACTGTCTATAATAATCATATGCTTGTTGATGTAAAAATAAAAAAGGAATATTTGTTTATGCAGGGGAATTAAGCAAAAGTATAGAAAATCAGAGAGAACCCGAGTCAGAGAACAGTGAGAAAGAATAAATAAAACAAACAAGTAGCACTTATTAGTAAATTATCATGTGTAGGGTGAAAAATAAATGAAAAATTGGATTTTGGATGCACTATAAAAGGAGCCTCTCCTCTATTCTCTCTATGATAAATTATTACTTTACTTGTTCATAGCATTCACCAGGAATTTTATTCCGATAGACATCTTTATTGCCAATTATTAAACAATGCGTCTTCAAAACAAAACCAACAGCTCAAGACCCATCAATCAAGCTATATCGAAAGGAAATACCGATATTGTTAAAGGTAGTGGAGAGGCTCCCAATTTTACTTGTGATAACTGTGGAGGAACTCATTACTCGAGAAGTGATTTAGCTAAATGCAAAGCCAATTAAGCTTGTGTTATTTACTCAAGTGTAAATTGATTAAGATACTCAGCATATTTGTAAGTATACGCCTGGGAGACTATTATTAATCGGTGTGTTGTCAATGTCAGGTTATAATTTTCAGCTGAATATTTTTCTTTGTTAGTTATGTTGATCATTATAAATGTATATATAAAACTGAAAAACTTGCCTTTTATTTGGTGGCTAGTCAGATTCTAGCGCAGGTTATATTATTTGAAATTTGTACCGATAACAATAATCTTTTGTGTAACAACACCCATCAAATTAATCATTATTTGTTTAATTTGAATTAATTGCAATATTTGAAAGTTGCAATTATGATTTGCCTTTAAGAATTATTCTAAATTAATTACGCTTATTAAAAACACAAAAGCAGTCCTAGTACACACATAAAAAAGCGGTGCACATAAGAAAATGTATTTTTGAGAAAGTAAACATTGCGAGGCACCTAAAACAACTGACTGCATTCAACCCGATGACGGTCAAACAAATATTTTTAACATCACATGAATAGTTTGTAAATATTTTGGGTACTTGTTGGGCCAAATGACGCGCACAATGCTTACTTCAAACAAAATTGTCATTTGTTTTGCGAGAAATATTTCATTTACATACTCAACCTTTGAATAACAGCAGACATTCAAGCACTGGACATTGGCAAGTATACAATTCCCAACTATATATAAGAAACTGAATTCACATCCATATTTTTATTCGTTCATCCAAAACAACACACTTAATTTTTACTCATCCACTTTTACTAGAAATATATTTTCTAACCACATCGCACTTACCAATTCACCGACTGCCATTCACTTTAATACCAGCTAACTAGCCGTCATCATTACAATGAGAGTTAACATTTGTACAATCATTGATTCTTCAAAAAAGCAATGCGGATCCTTTACTATGGAAATTGACGACAATAAAAGTGTCAAGGAAATTGAGAGTAATTTGCTGAGCGGCCAAAATGGATGTGCACGTATTAAAAAAATACAGGTTCGAGTCAATGGAGAGCTCAAAGACATCCCGTATAATTATAACAACTCGCTTGAGGATCTTCAAAAAAAAGTTGTAATTGGTGCAGAGCTGTTTATCTACATTAAATATTAGCCATTCATGTTAAAAAACATATTTTGTTCTCATATTTGGCACGCCCAATTGTTTGTTATTTATTATACAAGATAATAAAAGCATAAAATTTTGTAGGAAAGAGGTTACATTTTAAATATAAATTGTTATTTTTGTTATGTAAGAGGGGGTGTGAGGAGCACTACTGTGATAGTGTTAGAAGAATGGGTGTCAAATTATAAAGGATTTTATTACTAGTGTTTCTAAAGTGCTATTATCGCCGGCCTCGCCTTATATATGTACCTTTATCTTTGTGGCACTCACTGGCAGTTGTGTGCTCCGTTCACGAGAACTGGTCCTTATGAAAGTAACCCGGGCCTCTGATATGGCATAATTGGCATGTCTGTATTCTTGCGCCCAGCACATCCATTTCGGGACAGGCAGTATGTCTGGATGTCAATTGTGTCGCCTAATTTGATCCCTTGTGATTTGGTCCATATCAGATCCATCTGTAAGCTGGCTAGAATCCGTCTCATGATTTTCGCTCTCAGCATCTACCTCCATATCCTCGGGCTGGGTAACATTTTCGAGGAAGAAATCCCATGCTGTAGTCACTAGTCCACATCCCCTATTTATAGAATTCCACCTGTGCTGTTGTTTGGCAAAAGCATTGTCATATGCATCCAATTTTAACTTTGGCATTAAAACCATTTGCAACACATTTTTATAACATTTATTTTTAATAAAACATGTGTTAAATACATCCACACTTTTTATTATACGTAGTCATGGGGGCGTAGACGTGCCGGGTGTAGATACAATTCCTGTCGCTTTACTGGAGGCCAATGCGTCCAGCCATGATTGAAAATTCGGCTTGCGCGACAGTTGAGCCAAATACGAGCCCTCAGCGCTGAGCAAAGCAGCTGGCGTCCCGGTCTCGCACACTGCCCCATCCCTCACAACTAGTATAAGATTACAGTGCAAAATTGAGTCCATACGGTGAGCTATAGTGAGGATCGTGCAATGAGAAAAATGCGCGCGAATGAGCGCATGCAACTGATGACTAGCAAGCGCATCTACTGCCGCAGTGGCCTCGTCTAGAACCAGAATATTGGCGCGCTTGAGTAGTGCGCGAGTCAAACTGAGCAGTTGTTGCTGTCCTGTGCTCCAATCTTTTGGCGTCTCGACGTTGATGTCGTATTTTTTGTCGAGACCAACAGAGACCAGCGCGCGGCTAATTTCGGCGTCAGAGTGGCAGTTGAGCGGATCGAGATTGTCGCGGATCGACCCTGGCAATATGTGCGGAGTCTGTGGCACAATGGCAAGACGTTTACGCAACGTCGGCAAGTCGACAGAGCGTATGTCTATGCCATCGATAGAAATGCTGCCGGACTCTACGTGCAAAAGACCAAAGAGAGCCATGGCAATGCTGCTTTTTCCTGCACCCGTGCGCCCAACAATTCCAACATGCTGGCCGGGCTTGATCTCAAACGACATGTCGCGCAACGACGAGCCGGTCAAACCGGCGGCGTTTTCAAGGCTATTTGAAATGCCGTTGTACCGCGCGCACACACGGTTAAACGTCACAGATCCGCGTTCTGGCCACTGCTCAGAAACTTTTTGCAGCGGGGTAGAGGCGTATTGTCGCGCGCAAGCCTGCTCAGAGCGCAAGTTGGTGTAGTGGATATATTGCCCAGCCTTGGACAAGTTGGACCTCATGGCATGCGAGTGCCGGATGAGATGCTGCAGCCGTGCGAGAATAAACATCACGCACATGTGCACAAGCGACAATTGCGTCGGATCCACGGCCATCCCATTGGCAACGCTTATCAGCGCAATTGCAAACGCAACAGTGGTCCCGGCCACGCGCAGCAACGACATGGTCAAGTCAATCCATGTCTCAATGCTGTCGCCAATGCGCCGCGTTTGAGCATAGTAAAACATGCGGGAGTCCAGCCGGCTCTTGACAAACGAACGCACTGAAAACGCCCGGATTGTCGAGGCTCCGGCAAGAGCGTCCTGGAACTGCGCGTCAATAAGCGGCTGCGACTCGGTTTGGGCTGTGGTAATGGTGGCAAGTGGGATTCTGCTAACACTGGCAATCCCCCACATAACAGTGATGGCCACAGCCACGAAAACCACCAGCACGGGGTGGAACATTAAAATGATCCATGCCTCGAAGCCAAGCTTCACTGTAAATGTCGCCAAATTAGCCAGCCTCTGAGGCATGCGCAAGTCAACGTCGTTCTGGCCGTCCGTGAATAGAGCCAAAATCCGACCCGTAGGCATTGAGTTGAAGAACGACAGCGGCGCTGCGGAGATGCTTTGCAGCAGCTCACCGTGTGATTTGACAAACATGGCTCGGCGCCAGGCAACCTCGGTCCACCACTGCGACGCAAACTCTAGCAAAACATCGGCAGCCCACCAGGTTGTGGACATGGCAAAATGCCACAGCGTCGGATCCCATTGCTCGCTGTGATTGTTGCCGGAGTCAGTTGCCTCCAGCAACGTGTGTGCAAACGGAATTGGCTTGCCGAGCCATAGCTTTGCTTGATTGGTCGCCAGGCACTGCAAGGCAACCGTAACGCAGTGTGCTGCTACCATGTACCCGCCACACAAGCGCAGCATGTATTTCACGGGAACAAGGTATTGCGCGTAAGAGCCGGGGTTATCAATCGGACTTGGCTGGCGGTCGGACGGTGCAATAGTGCTGATGCTAGGGAGATGCTGTAGCGTATTGCTCAGCGGCGTATTGCTCGGCAGCGTGCTGCTTGGCGGCGTGCTACTCGGCGGCGTGGCCATCGCACAAATAATATCTTCGGCTAGCGTGGGCGACGTTATAGGCAGATCAATTGGCATGCCCATACCACAGGCCTGCATGGACCTTTCGGCAAGAAGCTCCCCATTGTTATTAATACCCGCCAGCGCATAGGCGCTTATGTCCACTGGCTCATCAATGATGTTAAGCAATGGATGTGGCTTAAACACGACTTGACCGTCGCCCACGACACAAATGGCGTCGGCAGAAAGTAGGAGCCTCGGTTCGCGCGTAACCACCAGGCGTGTAGCTCGAGAAAGCAGCGCGGATTCTCCCAACAGTACGCGATCCATAATCCGATGACTGACGCCAGGATCCACAGCGGCCAGCACGTCATCCAATATGTAGATGTCCGCCCGTGCGTAAACTGCTCGCGCCAAGGCCACGCGCATACGCTGGCCACCCGACAGTGTCTGACCACTGCTACCAACAACGGTCTGGTCTCCAGCAGACCACCAATTAATATCGTGGGTGAGCTCGCAGGCGTCGATGACTTGCGCGTACCAGTCGCAGTCGAATGTGGAGCCAAATGTGATGTTTTCGCGGACCGTGCCACCCATTAACCAGGGTAACTGTGACACGTAGGCAACGCGCCCGCTAATTTGTTGCTGACCATGCGTCTGGTCCATTTCACCGAGTAAGGCCGATACCAGCGATGACTTGCCCGATCCAACAGCACCCACCACAGCCACTAGCTGGCCTGGAGATATTTCCAGGCAATTGCATTCGAGCGAAAACGCACTTCCAGTTGCACCCGGCGTCTTCCAATCAAACACACCGTCGGAGATTCGGATGGAGCCACTGTCCATGTCGAGTTTCTCGTCGCCAAAATCATTGCGGCCTTTGCTTTCGGGTGCAACGAGCAGATTGCGAATCTGGCTGTAAGGCAGCTTTGCATCCCACCAGCTGTCAAATGTATGCGGCACGTCGATGAGCAGCGGAAACAGTTCGCGCAGAATAGCCTGTACGACAAAAACTTGCTCTGTGGTCATATACATTCCGCGTCCACTCTCGCCATTGTCCTTAAGCATGCTGTCACTGCGGCTAAAGTACCCGGTAATAACATGGGACAACGTGGTGTATATAAATAGCGATGCCAGCGGTCCTCCGGTCCGACACGCAGTCCGGGCAAATGACAGAAGCGACGACGCCATGCTTGCCTCAACCATGCACGGGAGCTCAAGCTGCCTGCGTATGTTTTGGATTTTTTCTACCAACAGGTGCTCCCACGCCAACAGACGCATCGGCACAATGCTGTCGGCCAGCTGGGAAACCAGAGACACGCGACTCCTCATTGCCTGTGCGGCTTTCTTTTGAGCGCTAAGTCGGCGAGCTACAAGGCGGTTGCGCAGGGGTAGGTAGAGGAGCACGGCGGCTATGCCCGGGCCCACAGCCCAACCAACCTGGCAATAAAATACGTACAAGCCGGCTGTAACTCGCAACGGCAGCCAGATGGCCTGGCTTAGAGAAAGTATATGGGTGGCCAGTTGCTGCGTGCTGTGAATTCCGCAGGAGTACAGATCAGCGGTGTCCTTGGTGGAGTGCTGCATATCGAGGGCCTTACTGTGTACAGCAGCAGTAAGGGTGATTCGGATTTTAAGCGTTGTCTTGTCGCGCAAATCAATCTGGTTTTGCTCGACCACAGCGCTGATCAGGGACATCACACTGTAGCACGCCAGTGCAGTAGCCACTCTGCCTAGCGACCCACTGCGCTGTTCAATCTCACCCTGCATATCGCCAATTTCTCGCAAAATCCGAGCGATCAAAAGCGGCAAAAGAACGTCGTTAATGTACACAAACAGGCGCAGGGTGCTAGACAGCCACAGGTCGCCGGCAAATGTGTTGACAATTGCATGTGCCAGAGACTGCCGGCCGCTGGAAAGCTCTGCGCTCCAAAAGGTCACAAACTGCGAATGTAGCACGCGCGGATCCAGGCTGCTGCTGCTACTTGGAGACGGCACAAAGGTCGCTGACTTTGTCGACGCTGGTAAGTCTGACTGCGGTGCGATGTCCTGCTGATACGTGCGAAGAAAATTGAGCACCCAGTGATACGTCAGGCGCGACAGAACGGAATGCACAGAATTATCTACCGCTGTTGCCGGCGGCGCGTTGTTTGCATTGTTTGCGTTGTCAGCATGCAAGGCAGGAATTAGATAATTTGATTTCACCTTTAGCTGCCATATGTCCGCCAAAATGACGACAGCAAAAGCAATGGAGACAATAGCGCCAAGCAATGCAGTATGTGGCATGACCCACACGGCCGCGTTTTCGAGTGAGAAACCAGAGAAAAAATGTTGTAATACCTGGTGCTGCTTCTGCTGCAGGTGCTCTTGCTCTTGTTTATGTTGTTTTTGCTCATGTAGGAGGAACATAAGTGCAGCAGAAATTCCAGCTAGAAAGAACCCGCCCTGCTGCGTCAGCCATGCAGCCCGATTGATGCGGACAATCCACTGCTTGCTGTTGTGTGAATTCGCCGTTTTGTGCGTAGATACCGCAGATTGGGGCAATGAAATGGCAGGCCGCCTGATATAGAACTCTAGCAATGCCACTAGCGTGCGAGCAATAGCGAGTGTCAAGACAAAATGGTATGCTGACGAGGCCAATGAGACGCCGCTGCGATTGGCCAAAGTGAAACCGCAATTCAGCCATGTATGAACGATCTCGACAACCAGCGCTGGCCAGCTGGTATAGTGATGCGCATGACCCGGTTGTGTCTGAAAACAAAAGCGAATACAAAAATAAAATTAGTAAGAGTTAAATGGCAAGAAGACAAACATCGGAATGAAAAATACTGTTTGCAAAGTTTTTTTTGCTGGTTATACACTTACTGCGAGCAGGGCTGCGACTGGAGCAGGAGCCAAGTCGGATATGCGTTTGAGCGAGTGCTGTTTTGACCAAAAATTAAAAGCAGAGAGCGACCCAACGATGATATGCAAGCCAAAACTACATGTTGCAATAAATTAAGAAACAAAACGAAATTTATTGAATTGAAATTAAAAATTATATTTCAAGTTTTTTGCGTTTGGGATTTGCAGATTGAAGATCTTTGCATGTGCGAGCACTGCTCCCCCTTTTTCGCGCTTGTCCCCACATTCAATTTTTTATTCCAAGCACGCAAGCAACAATAAATTTAAACAATGATTACAAGCGGTAGAGCAGCAAGCAGAATCCACAAAGGATAACGCGTGAATCCCTAGCAAAAAAATAATTAAAGGCATGATGTGGTTGGCCAGTCACCATTTTCGCACTGCAGCTCATCATCAGCAGCAGCAGGGGGAGAGTGGCGAATAAGAAAGGATCATAAGAAAGAGTGCAACTGCAAGTGCGATTGTACCCCTGCCCAAAAACGTGCATGTTACAGGACTTGGCAAAACTAAACAAAAAACGGCGGAGGGCCGACAAATTCTCTACAGAGGCACGAGAAAAGAATAATTAAACGGTTAATGTGGATTTTGCAATTTACCTGAGACAGTTCCACCAAAAAGCAAGCTCGTAAAGTGCGCTTGCGCTGAATACACTCATTAAACTATTAATGGATGGATGGATGGGTGGATGGGTGGCTGAATGAGTAGATGAATGGACAAGCGTGAGTATTTTTGTCGAATGCTGGTATTGGTGCCCAATTAATTAATGCTGTTTAATTTTGTTATTTAAATACAAGTATATAAAACCAATAAATAATTTCAAAAATGAAGAGAAGAGGAGTGCGAAAGGAAAACAATAATGAATAGTTGGGCGTTTTCAAAGTTTCAATTTTCATTTTAAAAACTCAAAAATACAGGAATACAGAAATGTAATAATTGACCAAAATAAAAGCGAGGATGACCATGGACAATACAAAATACAAAAAATTAAGCCTTGAAAAGAGGGGAGAAGGGGTGGGGGAACAAGGGGCCAGTGGCCACCCCCCTTTGTCACTCCTTTTTTTTCCTTTACCTATTTCCATTGTTTTCTTCTTTTTATGAGTTGTGCATTTAAAATTTTGTTTTCTTTTTTCTTGGCTGCTTTTTTTGCTATTGCTGCAGGACACAAACTCAAAGCAACAGTACATGGGAAATATACAAAGGGCAGCATTTTATTATTAATATGTTCTTCAACTTAGATGTTGATTGCTTTTGTAATTTGGCAACATAAAAAACCAAAGCCCCCATTTACAAATGTGCAATTTGCACGTTGGTTGTTTTTTGACCGGATAATATTATTTTCCAGTTTAGACAACAATTAATTTTTGCAACCACCGGGCGAGAGCATGAGTAAATAATACATGCGAGATTATGCATAGCGATGGAATACAATAGTAAAATTCAAATATTTGAAAATTCAAAAATGCAGGCATGAATTTTCTATTTGTTCCCTTTTGCTACTATTCGCATAAAATTACCTACAATTGCAAAATGTAATTGACCTTAAACAACACGAAAAGCACATGCTGGTCGGTACTGACAAGTGTTACATTATAGGACCAGCAAGCGACGATGGCCCGATGAATGTTGATGACGACAATTACAAGATTATGGTTTTGATGAATGGTGTTCACAATTGAATATGAAGGATGCCACTGCAAAAGACTCTTTAGTCTTGCTAGCTTTTAATATGCCTGAAGCAGTTTCGAACGTGCATACAATTAGAATTGTACCAACAATGGCAACCATGTCAATAATGATTCACTAGAGCTGGACAAGAGGACATAATGCTAAGGCAGGGTTTTCCTCACCACCATGCGTACCAGCTGGCACACATAATGCAATAATTTAATTGCCTTTAGAATGAGAGATGGGGTACGACAAACAATCTACCATTTCCCCTTGTGAATAAATCTCCTTTGAATTTTTATCTACGGAGAGAAAATAGATCCATTGTGCGAAATATAAAATGGGTAAAAGGTAAAAGGCAAAAACTAAAGTTGATGATTGAGACTGATTGTTTACCACGCCGCTTTGCCCATCATGGGCCCTACTGCAGATACTTGTAGTACATTATAAAATATCAACCATATTCGCCATTGCCATTTCTAAGTTTATCCTGGACAAGTAGTTATGGTGGTGAGGACAGTATTTGGTTTTTTATACTTAGTATCGCATTACTTTCAGCATTGGTAAAACGCAATGAATGCCATTTACCAACAATATGCACAGGGCTGCATAAGTTATGTTTAACGACCGAATTTAAATTTGTTTTTGTTTTTGATTGTGTGTTGTGTGTGGGTGGTAACGTAGGCTGTCAGAATGTGCGACCGTCCTCGCTGAGTCGCACTCATAAACCCGTGGCAGCAATAATAGCAGAACACGAGGGCGCAACCAGCAAGATCATCGACAAACCCAAAGCGGGTTCGACACCTCCCTTTACGGACGGCGCACTGTTTGTCATCTTCCAGCTTGGTTTGTGTGTCTTTATTCGGTGAATAAAGAAACTGAAAATTAACTGTATACATGATCCTGTAAAGTACAGTCGATATGAGGCTATCCTGTTGAAAGTGGCGCGCTGGAAAAAATGCTTTATACTCCAGCCGGGCGATCGGCCAGAACCATTACAAATGGGATCAATCAATGCTACATTCACGTGATTGTACTATCAAAAAAGAATCCGACTGTTCTCCTTGATACTCTACTATTCCATTGTTTTGGGAATCTGTCCTTGGATATTTTGTTCGTTCCATTCAATTGGTCACCCTCCTCTTTCTCGTCTTAAATTGTTACAATTTATAACTCATATTTCATATTTCACATTTCCTTTTATAATTCAATTCCATTCCCACATCCTCAAATGGCAGACGACAATTCACAAAAAGATATCATATACACGACGTACGAGACCGAGACAGACCTCCTTCCAGCAATACCGCTGATTGAAGCAGACCTCTCAGAGCCCTACTCGATCTACACATACCGGTACTTTGTGCAGCAATGGCCCGAGCTGTGCATTCTGGCACATAGCGCTGTGACAAAGGAGTGCGTCGGCGTGGTAATCTGCAAGATGGAGGATCACCGGCGGCGCATGGTGGACGGGTACTTTGACGACGAAAAGACGGCGTTGATGCGCGGGTATATTGGGATGGTCGCTGTGGACAAGAAGTATCGCAAGCGCGGCATTGGCAGCTCGCTGGTGATCAGGGCGCTGGCGCAGATGCAGCGGATGGGCGCCGATGAGGTTATCCTGGAGGCCGAGGCGGACAACAGGGGCGCGCTGGCCATGTACGAGGCGTTGGGCTTTGTGCGCGAGAAGCGGCTGCACCGGTACTATATGAGCGGCATCGACGCGTTCCGGCTGAAGCTGTGGCTATAAGCGAGGAGCTGGGTTTTGCATGGTGTTAATTTATTGTTGGCATTGAACGAAAAATCAAAAGATCAAAGATCAAAATCAAAAATCAAAAGTTAAGCCTAGATCCGCTGCGCGGCCAGCAGCCAGCGGCGCGCGTTGACAAACATGCGTGCCCAGGGGCCGTGCTCCCAGGCGGCCAGGTGCTCGGCGGGCATGAACGAGTTGGCGTCGGTGCGCACGACGCGCTCGGGGTGCGGCATGATGGCCAGCACGCGCCCGTCGGCAGTGGTGACGGCGGCCAGGTTGAGGTCGGCACCGTTGGGGTTCATCGGGTACGCGACGCGCTCGTCGCTCAGCGCGTACGTCGTGCGGTCGACGTACTTGACAGCGGCCAGGCCCTCGGCGACAAAGCGCGCGCGCGCCGCGTCGTCGGCAAAGGTCGCGCGGCCCTCGCCGTGCGCGACGACAATGGGCAGCTGCGAGCCAACCATGTCGGCAAAGAACACGCTTGCGGCAGCAGCCTGGGCGACGGGCTCGACCAGCACGACGCGGCCCTCGTACTGCTCGCTCTCGTTGGCGACAAAGTGCGGCCAGCTCTGCGTGCCGGGGATGATGTCGCGCAGGTTCGACAGCATCTGGCAGCCGTTGCACACGCCCAGCGCGAACGTGTCGGCGCGCGCAAAGAAGGCGGCGAACTGCGCGCGCACGGCCGGCGACATCAGAATCGACTTGGCCCAGCCGGCGCCAGCGCCCAGCACGTCACCGTACGAGAAGCCGCCGACGGCCGCCAGGCCGGCAAAGTCGGCCAGCGACACGGCGCCGCCGAACACATCGGACATGTGCACGTCGACGGCCGCAAAGCCGGCCTGGTGCAGCGAGTACGCCATCTCGGCGTGCGAGTTGACGCCCTGCTCGCGCAGCACGGCCACTCGCGGCCGCGCGCCGCCCGCCAGCAGCTCGTGGTCGCGCGGCACCAGCTGTGCCGTCTGCGCCGGGTCGAACGTCAGTGCGTACTTGAGGCCGCGGTCGGCGTCGTTCACCAGCAGCGAGCGCTCCTCGTCGGCGCAGTGCGGGTTGTCCCGCATGCGCTGCAGCCGGAACGACGTCTCGGCCCACGCCGCCCACAGCTCGGCGCGCGAGCGCTCGAAGACCACCTCCGAGCCACAGCGCACGCGCACAACATCGGCGCCCAGCGCGTCTGTGCACCCGGCCGAGCCGATGCGCAGCGAGCCAATTCCGGCTTCCAGCAGCGCGCCGGTGACGAGCGGGACGTCCTCCTCGGCGACCTGCAGCACGGCGCCGAGCTCCTCGTTGAGCAGTGTCCCGATGACCTCGGCGGCGTCCGAGCCGTCGCCGGCCAGCGTGCCCAGGTCAACGTCGACGCCAACGTGGCCGGCAAAGGCCATCTCGGCCAGGGTCACCAACAGGCCGCCGTCCGAGCGGTCATGGTAGGCTAGCACGTGCGGGCGCAGCGCCTGCATGGCGTTGAAGAAGCGCTTGAGCTGGCCCGCATCGGCGACGTCGGGTGCATGCGCGCCGAGGCGGCTGAAGACCTGCGCCAGCGCCGACCCGCCCAGGCGGCGGTTGCCGCCGGCCAAATCAACAAAGAGCAGCGCGCCACGCGGCTGCAGCTGTGGCGTCAGCGTCGCGCGCGTGTCGCTGACAGCGGCAAAGGCCGTGACGACCAGCGCGACGGGCGCGGTGACGCGCTCGCTGCCGGCCCCCTGCATCTGCATGCTCATCGAGTCCTTGCCGACAGGCACGCTGATGCCCAGCTCCTGACACACCACGCTCAGCGCGCTCACGGCCGCATACAGCCGCGCGCCCTCGCCCGGGTGCGACGCTGCCGCCATCCAGTTCGCGCTGAGCTTGACCCACTCGAGGTCCGGCACCGCCGCGGCCGCCAGGTTGAGCAGGGACTCGCCGACTGCCATGCGCGACGCGGCTCCAGCGTCGATGGCTGCCAGGGTTGGCCGCTCGCCCATGGCCATTGCCTCGCCAGAGCGCACGTGCGGCTCGTAGCTGCTGGCCGTCACGGCAACGTCGGCGACGGGCACCTGCCACGGGCCGACCATCGGGTCGCGCGCGACCAAGCCGGTGACCGAGCGGTCGCCGATCGTGATCAGGAACGACTTGGATCCGACACAGGGCAGCCTGAGCACGCGGTCGACGGCCACAGCGAGGCGGCCAGCAACCGACAGCGCGGGCCCGCCTCCGAGGTAGCGGCCCAGGCTGGCGTCAAAGGCGACGCGCGGCGCGACCAGCGAGTCGGCGTCGCGGGTCATGCGTGGCGGCTTGCCAAACAGCACGTCCATCGGCAGGTCAATGACCAGGCCTCCCGACGAGCGATCGCTGACGCGCAGCCGCGTCTCGGCCATGGAGGTGCCGACGACGGCGAAGGGGCAGCGCTCGCGCTTGGCAATGCGCGTGAACACGGGCAGCTGCTGCGCGGTGACGGCCAGCACGTAGCGCTCCTGCGACTCATTGCACCAGATCTCCATCGGCGACAGTGACGTGTCAGCGCAGGGCACGTCGCGGATCTCAATCTCGGCGCCCAGCCCGCTGTCGTGCACCAGCTCGGTCAGCGCATTGCTCAGTCCACCGGCGCCGACGTCATGCACAAAGGCAATCGGGTTGCTGCTGCCCAGCGCCGTGCACGCGTCGAGCACCATCTGGCAGCGCCGTTCCATCTCGGGGTTGCCGCGCTGCACCGACGCAAAGTCCAGCTCGGCTGCCTGCGACCCGCCGGCCACGGACGACGCCGCGCCGCCGCCGAGGCCAATGAGCATCGACGGCCCACCCATGACGATCAGCTGCGAGCCAGGTGCAAAGGGCGTTTTCAGCACGTGCTCGGCGCGCACGCTGCCCATGCCGCCGGCAATCATGATGGGCTTATGGAAGCCGCGCACCTCGCACTCATAATCGGGCTCGTCGAGGGCGAGATCCAGCGCTGAAGACGACGTCGAAGCTGTGGGCACGCGCTGCAGCAGCGTGCGGAAGTAGCCGAGGATTGCCGGCCGCCCAAACTCGTTGGCGAACGCGGCCGCACCCAGCGGCGCCTCGAGCATGATGTCCAGCGCCGACGAGACGTGCGCTGGAAAGCCGACGTCTGCCGTGGCCGCCTCCCACGGCTGGGCATATCCGGGCACGCGCAGGTCGCTGACCGTGAAGCCGGCCAGGCCGCACTTGGGCCGCGACCCGACGCCGACGGCACCCTCGTCGCGGATTTCGCCGCCAGTGCCGGTGGCCGCGCCTGGGAAGGGCGAGATGACCGTCGGGTGGTTGTGCGTCTCGACCTTGGCCACAATGTGGATGCCGCCGGGCGCGGCCTCCAGCGCCCAGCGCTGCTTGTCGGCGGCGACAGGCGCCCACGAGCGGATCCTCTCGGCCTCGTAGGCCTCCAGGACGGCGGCGTTGTCCGAGTAGGCCGACAGCACGTGCTCGGGGTGCGCCTTCTGCGTGGCCTTGATCATGTCGAACAGCGACTGTGTCTGCACCTGGCCGTCGATAGTCCACGTCGCGCCAAAGATCTTGTGCCGGCAGTGCTCGCTGTTGACCTGCGCAAACATCATCAGCTCGGCGTCGGTCGGGTTGCGGGCAATGCTCTCGCGCGCCGCATGCTGGCCCAGGAACGCTGCCACAAGGTACGCGATCTCGTCTTCAGCCAGCGCCAGGCCGAGCTCGCGGTTCGCGCGCGTCAGCAGCGCCACGGCACGTGTCTGCTGCTGCTCTAGGCCGGCCGCAGTCTCGATGGTCTCGGTCGCGCTGGTCTTCTCGATGCACGCGATCGGCACCGCCAGCTGCTGCTGCGCGTCGTTGGACGCCTCACGGATGGGTACTGCGCGCAGGGGCCGCGCGCTGGCCTGTTGGAAGATGCTTGCAGCCGGCGGGCAGCCCCCATACAGGATCTCCGTCATGCGGTCGGATCCCGCGTCGATGATACGCTTGTCTGCGGCCAGGTGCTCGATGGTGATCTTGTAAGCCTCGTTGAACGCAATGCGATAGACAACGCCGCGCTCCACCCGCTGGACAACGCTCTTGCCCAGCCCGCAGAGCGCAAAGATGTCCGTGGCCTTGGACGACCACGGGCTGATGGTGCCGCTCCTCGGCAACACCCAGATCTCGCGCTCGTTGCGCTTGAGGGGCTCGCCGTCGTCGTCGACCGTATTGCTCGCGTCATGGTCGTCGACGAGCATGATCGGCGCGCGTGGCGCGGCCGTCTCGCCGGGTGCGCGCAGCAGCGTGGCGATGATCGCCCATACCTCATCGACGGTCTCGCCCTTGACAGCGTTGGCCACCACGGGGCTGTGGTTGCTGAGCGCCGAGTCCAAGAGCGCCTTGGCGTTCTCGGCCGCGTACTCGGGTGCCAGGTCGATGAAGTGCACGTAGTGGGTGTGGATCGCGCTGACGGCGCCCGGCGGGAACGGCAGCTTCTCGGTCAGCACACGCAGACGGAAGTCGGACAGCGCTGAGGTTCTACCTGGGACGACTAGCATGGGCATTTTTGCGTATATTTATATGTGAATATGTGAGAGTACTAGCGTGTTTGTGTGTGTAGGCAGGCCCTTGCTTGTCGAGAGGGAGGCTGAGAGGCAATTTTTGTTATTTGAGTGTGAGTCGAACTATTACTGAAAAAAGGAATTGGTGATAACAGCTAAGAGAAGAAAGGCCACCACGAAAGGGGCTGGCGGTAGCAAGCGTGATATGTGGCCAAATGCGTGCAAAATACCACTGCAGCGACAAAATAGATAAGAGTGCACGCATTCGTGCAATCGTGCGTTAACAGCTGGTTTCCTATTTAGCTCGGCATTAACGCCAAATAAAGGCACAGCGGCAGCGTCTTTAGCTCTCTTTTTTTTGTTGCTATTGCCGACTGGGCAGTGATTTCGGAGCAGCCAATTGCATCTGCCGAGCGCGTGCATGTGGAGATCGCGCATATGCAAGCTCCCAGTTTTTATTTATATTTGCACTCTCTTTGTTCCCCGCGCCAACGAACAGGCATATTATATTACCCCCAATCTCATTGTCGCTCTGCGCACGCTGGCTGTTTCTTTGCTTGTTGCTCGTTGCTCTTTGCTCAGAGCCCCTGATCCTTTTTTCTTTGTCTATGTGAAAGCGCTGTTACTATTGAGCGCA
This sequence comes from Kickxella alabastrina, assembly GCF_025024165.1. NCBI lineage: Eukaryota > Fungi > Kickxellomycota > Kickxellomycetes > Kickxellales > Kickxellaceae > Kickxella > Kickxella alabastrina. The sequence continues at coordinate 18,811 of NW_026251502.1, read as the reverse complement.
TGCGGAATAGTACCGCATTACCTTTGTATATTTGGAAATATTAGATCTACGCAACCATGATCCACGCTGCTGCGACGGCAACAGCGGCGGCAGTGCTTCCGCTTTTGGCTGCTGATCCAGCAGTATTCTCGACTGACGACGGCGCCTTTGTGGCTTTCGGCGCCTCCGGCTTGCCCGCCTTGCCATTGTTGTTTCCACTCGCCGGCACCGCCAATGATGGCTTGGCATTCTGCGCTGCGCCAGTCGCGTGGTCCGGCAAAATGCCTATGGTCGATCTCCTGGCGGCAGTGGCGGTCTGCTCAGGGCGGCTGCTGCCGGCAGGGCTCGCGGTCACGGATAACTTGGTCGAGCTGGCTGCTGATTTTGCCTCTTGCACGCGAGTGGCCGCATTGCAATACAGAGCGACTTGGGCCTCGGGCCCAATGCGGCCCTGGTCGTCGGGGCAGTTGTTGTAGCAGGACACTAGTGCCGTCTGCACCTGGCATTTGCATGCCCAGTCGCTGTACTCGCACTGGTCGAACACCAGGCCTTGCGTCGATAGACATCTCTCGACAATATGTTGGGCAGCGCATGCTCCGGTGGCTGCCTCGGCAGAAGCCTTGGTGGCCGGCTGCAGCGATCCGCTGAGCGCCAGCGCCATGCAGACGACGGCGGATTGGGCGGCAGACAGCTTGAACGGCATGACTTTTGGACGAGGCGAAAATTAATGGGGGAAATATGTAAGTGCAGTTGTAAATGAAATATCGAATTGGGATGGCAGGTGGGAGGCGTGCTTGGTTGCTTTGTCGCTTCGTCGCTTCGTCGCTTGATGTGGCCTTGCGCGCTGCTTTTAACCGCGCAACTGCAATTGCAATTGCATCAATCACTATATTGGATCATACTTGTTCAATCCAAGCACTGTTTCCCTTCCCCACAAAAAACACACGTGCTTTACATGCCACCCGCTTATAAGGTACACGTTGCATATTGCATTAGCGTGTCTCAGCCACCCACGCGCAACCCAGCTGTCCACTGATCATGGTTAGAAAATTGTATTTGAAAATTAGATTTACCAGCCCAGCCTCCTATTAGGCCAGCAGCGAGTGGCCAGTCATACTCTCGGGGATGTCCAGGCCCATGTATGCGAGCAGCGTCGGCGCGACGTCGCACAGCGCGTGCTTGTCGTCGTCGGCGCCAAAGCGGGCGCGGGCGCTGTTGGCCATGATGAAGGGCACACGCGAGCACGTGTGCGCGGTGTGCGGCGACAGTCCATCGTCCGAAATCATCTTCTCAGCGTTTCCGTGGTCAGCCGTGATGAACAGCGCATAGCCGTGGCGCTTGCAGGCCTCGTAGATGTTGCCGATGGCCTTGTCGGTGGCTGCGATGGCGTCGACGGCCGCGTCGTAGTCGCCGGTGTGGCCGACCATGTCGGGCGGCGCAAAGTTGCACATGATGAACGGGTACTTGCCGCTTCCGACCTCTTCAGCGACCTTGTCGGACACCTCCCACGACGACATGGCCGGCTGAAGGTCGTACGTGGCCACGCGTGGCGACGGTACCAGGTCGCGGTCCTCGCCCTTGAACTGCGCTTCGGAGCCGCCGTTGAAAAAGAACGTGACGTGCGCGTACTTTTCGGTCTCGGCGATGTGCACCTGCGCGACGCCCTGCTTGGCCAGCCACTCGGCCAGCACGTCGGTCATTTTCTGCGGAGGGAACGCTGCCGGGAACGGGAAGTCGGCCTTGTACTGCGTCATCGTCGCAATGTGCAGCCCGTCGGGCACGCGCGAGTCAAACGGGGTCGGCTTGATGCCGAACGCCTGCGAGATCTCGCGCATGCGGTCGGACCGGAAGTCGAAGAAGAAGATCGAGTCGTTGTCACGCACCACGCCGTCGCTGTCAACGATGATGGGCTTGAGGAACTCATCGGTCTCGTCACGGGCATAGCGCTCCTCGATGGTCTTGATCGGGTCGCTGCTCTTCTCGCCGGTGCCCTGCGTCATCGCGTCGAACGCAATCTGCACCCGCTCCCAGCGCTTGTCGCGGTCCATGGCAAAGTACCGCCCAACGATCGTGGCGATCTTGCCGTACTTGAGCGCGGCCATGGCGTCAAGCAGCTCCTTAAGGTACTTTGTGGCCGACCGCGGGCTGGTGTCGCGCCCGTCGGCGTAGAAGTGCACGTACGACTCGGGCACGCCAGCCTCCTTGGCAGCCTCGAGCAGCCCAACCAGGTGCTTGATGTGGCCATGCACGCCGCCGTCCGAGACCAGGCCGCAGAAGTGCAGGCGCCCTGTGGTGGCCTTGGCGTTCTCGAATGTGTTGCTGATCGCCTCGATGGTGCCGAACTCCTTTTCCTCGAGCGCGAGGTCGATGCGCACAATATCCTAAACGATAGTAAGAAGGAATCGGGGCGGGTTGTGTGTTGTATTGTAGAGTGCGGATTGTGGATTGGGTCAGTCATGAAATGGATCTGTCTCAGTCAGGTTGGGGGTGAGAAAAATAAATTAAATGGGCTATCAGCGTTGCCATCAGATCTGTTATCGATGGGCAGCGCCCAAATGGGACGATGCATGATGAATGCACAGCTTCAACAACAACAGTTTTTTAGGACTGCAAGGCTGCCTAACATAGATAACGGGCGAGTGGGTTGACATCGAGTTTTTACCTGGTAAACAACACGGCCAGCGCCAATGTTCAAGTGTCCGACCTCCGAGTTGCCCATCAAACCGGCCGGCAGACCGACTGCGCGGCCGTGCGCGGCGAGCGAGGTGAACCCCTGCGTCTTCTCCAGGTCGTCCATGACGGGCGTTTCAGCGTCACGGATGGCATCGCCTTTGGCGTCCTTGTTGACGTTGATACCCCAGCCATCGATGACAATAAGACAAGCCTTCTCAACCATTGTTGTAATAGAAAATTAAATAGAGAAAAGTGGGTGTGTGAGTGAGTGTATGCGGGAATTTGAAATTGCAAGAACAAAAACAAAAGCAAGAAAAAAGATAAAGAGAGAGAAAGAGGGCTAGAATTCAAACTTGAAAATAAATAAACAAAAATGATATTAAGCGCAAGAAATAACAAGTGATTTCTATATTTTTGCGCTATGCTTGTCTGGGCCAAAGGCTGAGGCCGGAATCGGCCCTCTCCCCCAATCCCAAACAGTAGCAAAAAAATAACGCTCGGGCGAGTGGAATTGTGGACAAAAAATAGCGCGAGTTGCATGACATAAGAAAAATGTCATGTTCGATCTTTTATTTTTGTCAGTGATTTTTTTTAACCAAGCTGCATTACACTATATAGCGTAAATAATGTATTTTAGAATTTCCAGACATTTATAGCGAAAGTTCAGATTTTTGAGGATGCGGGGGGGTATTTAGTGTTTGTGTCTGACTGGTGCTTTGGCTGTTGGTTGAGCGTGGCGTTTAACGATGTAATTATTATGTTCATACAATTATGTCGCAGCCGCAACCACTGCCGCTGCTGATTCTGTCACAGCAGCAGTCACAGCCGTTTCTGTTGCAATTAAAACTGCCGTCGATGCCGCATCTATTATTAGCGGTGTGCAGCAGAGTCCCAACCAGTGGATGGATGCCTATTCGCCCATAGTCTGCTGATATCATCTGGTGGATAGGGGAGCAAAAGGGCTGGTCTAAGCGAAAGATTTCCCGCAAGGTGAAGCGGCAGCTGCGGGATGAGCTGACTGAGCGAAATCAGGAGCAGTACATCAATATCCAGCCCGCCGATAATCTCAAGTGCATTGTCAGGCTGAGCGGCTGGTCGCGAGGCAAAATTGAGCGCAAAACCAGACAGAGGATGCGCGATGAGTTGGCCGCGCAGCAGCAACAAAAGCAGCAGCAGGACCAGCAGAATGGTCAGCAGCAGCAAGTAGCCGCAACAGGCGTTAATACAATTCCAGAGGTAGAAAAACTTTGCCAAAATTTATGCCACGGCTTGCTCTAGTGCACAATGGAAGACTGCCTGTAAACCTTCAGGGCCAACAGAACCAAGATCGAGGACGGCGAAAAAGTGCCATCAGGCAGACGGAAGTGGAATCGTGACATAGCTGCGGTGCTAAAGCTTTGCGTCATTTTTAATGCCCTGGTGCTTACAGACGATCGTCCTCCCCGTTTCTTGCGCATAAAGTTACTGTTCGAGTCGGCTTAGCCCGAGTCTACAGTGACGCTCAAGCCCAAGATCAAGACCAAGACCAAGACCAAGACCAAGACCAAGCTTGTGCGCAAGAATCAATCTGTCCCCCCTTCTTCTCTTCAAAAGAAGCAGCGAACAGAATGGTATCGTCAGCCATAGTGGTCCATTGCCACTAGGTTTTAAACCCTTTTTAGGTTGCTATGCAGTCCGTGGGAAGAATGTTGTTTTGCAGGATACTTGTCTTATTCCTTTATTTTGTGATCATTTTGGTTAATTGATCAGCAGCAACAGCAACAGAAAAACCACAAAAGCACAGAAAAATATTTAATGTTTAATGCGTCAGCATTGCGTACTCTGCAAAGCAAAGCATTTTGTGTACTGCTGCGGCGAAAGCACACCCCACCATGCCATGCTGTTGATCATAGGCATTAGAGATCAGCCGGGATAATCTCAGAATGGTTTCGCTTGCCACAAACGCCAGCAACAACAGATTTTTTGAACAAATGCTTATATAGCTGGAAAAGGGCGGTCATTGCATTTATTTGCGCTATGTGCGCATACAATTCCTCTTTTTTTCTTGTCCACGCATATCACATGAGAAACATTTAAATAGTAACACTTTTTTGTATGAGGCTAGTCAGTACACAAATATATTGGCATGCACGCGCAAAATATGCGCACATGTTTCTAGAACATCAGCTGTTTACGATAAGCCAAAATATATTTTCTTCATGGCCACAAATACCGAAATCACCAGAAATGCGATAGAATTTTGCAGATAAACAAGAAAAAAGAAGAGTGAAAATGAAGGACAAGGTACATTTAGGAACACATTGGTGTGAGAAAAAATCTCCGGCGTTGCGCCTGTTTTCAATGATGCGCAATGAAAAAACGGGCACGCTTGGGGTTCCGAGTAAATTCCTTGTAAGCACAGACTATACAAATTGGATGGCTATAGTTATTGCAGAAAAAAATGTGTGGCCCGGTGAAATTTCGCAAATAAAATAAAATAATATCAAGGTGGAGGCATTGGCGCATCTGTGATTGTCGGCTGAGATGCCCTAAATTTTTTGACAGTTGCAAATGGTAAATGATACATACACGTGAACTCACATTACATCTTGCTGTCTCATTTTCCGTCACTCATTCACATTTTTTCGACGAGCAAATTAATATAAATATAAATATATTCTATTTCCGTTCTTTCATTTATTTTCTCTAGTACTATTATTTCTTTTACTCATTCTAGTACACATTCAATTTCATAAATGTAAGCATATATGTCAATTTCCATTCCGATTTACTATTTGAGATCGCGCTGAATACAATTTTTTCGTGACATAAATTTTTATGTGTTGAGGCTAACAACATGAGGAAGCCCTCCAGCAACTGATCGATAAAAGCTACTGTGGCAGCCAAAATTATTGTAGCTTTCTATTATGTCATTATCCCTTCCCTTTTTTTGTATACACTCTTTTTATATCAATTTTATACATTCATCTTATTATTTTTGAACGCGGTGGTGGCTTGATGATCATGCGCACAAATGCTGGGTATCATTTTTTATTTGTTAAAATGTGAATAAAATAAAAAGGTGGGCATATCCCTATCATTTGATGTTATGTCAATGTCTTAATTGATTCACACGACAAAGCTGACAATGCCACCGCAGAGACACGCATACAAACATAGATATACAAACGCCTGCTTCGTCTAGAATAGATTTACAGGCAAATATTCCAATTTCTATAATTTATTTTTGATAAATGGTGCGGTAGCACTTTTTCTTTTCTTTTCTTTTCTTTTCTTTCCTTTTTCCTTTTTTCTCGTTTCAGCTGACATTTTGCTTAATATACCTTCCTTATAAGCACGCTTTTTTAGTTGCTGTTGTTATCATCTATATCGCGACGAAATTAAATCAATCAATCCGCTTTTTCCTCTTAAAAAATGAAACTTTATATATAATTTTTCGCACACAGACAATAACTAAGCAAAGCAAAGCAAAGCACAAAATTATATTACTGTCAAAAAACAATAGATAGACAAAAGTAAATGTTTGAAGGGATTACGCGAGGTTACCTTCCGCCAACCTATTTTTCATCACAACAAGTTTTCAAACGCAAACCGCCACGACTTGAGCTCTGTCCATACCCAAACAAGATCGAAGTAGACGCACAACGCTCCTACGCCATTCTCAGCAGCAGCAGCAGCAGCAAATTAACAGGCACCAATAAGCTACAATACATTTTCGCATGGATGAGTACACACCCGTATATAGTGATAAACAACAAGCAGTCGGTCAGAGGTGACTGGACAGGAAACGTAGCCGTGGAAGCATACGAGTCCATAATGGAAGGAGGAGGAGGAAGAGAGAGGTCCTATGTTATGATTACGTTTAGAGCGGCTACACTGGTCGATGAGCGAACAAACTATTTGATGCGGTCAAAGGGAGAAGACAGAAGGGGAAGATGTCCGGGTCCGGTTACTGCGTTGTTGTGTCGGTCGGGGGTGGATATTCAGAGCGTGTGGCAGTGGCTCAGCCTGCATCGCGGCCACCTGGCCTACGTTATTAATGAGCCTGGGGCCAGTGGGTTATTGGGAGTCCCAAGCAGTAGTGGGGCGAGGAGAGGGGGATCCGTAGGGCACCACAATGTTGGTGGTCGGCAAATGAGTAGGCGTGGCAGACAGCAGTCGATGGAGTCGCTAGATTCAATACTGCCTGTGTACGAGCCGCCGCCGCCATCCGTCCACAGCTCAATCCCCGAAGACATTCGCGCTGAAATCGACGCAATGCAAACAAGTGACAATCAGCACCAAGATCAGCAATCAATGGGGGAAAGGAGGAGAGTATCCATAGTCTCGACGACAGACGAGAGCATGTCATCAGATGAGGGTGGTGGACTGCAAGTCCTACCATTGACGTTGTCTCTGGCGCTGGATTTTCCCACAGTGCTGCCACCAGTGTACAGGGACATTGCAGCAGACACGGAGTATGGCCGCTCGTACGCTACGCGGTTGGCAGCAGCGGCAGGCAACACAATATTCGGCTCGGCATCTGGTTATGTCCTGCAGAACGCAGCAACGATACTGGCAAGAAGCGTTGCCGCAGATCTGGGGGCCCAGCAGACAGACCAGCAGGCAGACTACACCGGTAGCGCAGGTGTTGGGCCAATACCCTCAGTGACATCCTTACCGACAGAGTCAGCGGCAGAGGTAGAGTCGGATATTTTGCGAGATATTGTGCAGTTGACACGCACATTCACGCAGTCGATGCCTATGCTGAATATACTCCTGAGCGACGACGATGCCATTGCAGCCATCGAAGAAAGTCGGCGCAGGGCAATGGCCACAGCAGCAATAAGCAACAACCAGGGAGCACTGCGCATTGCCGAGCAAGCTGTGGTTGATGCAGCCATGGTGGAGATGCTGGTTGGTGACCATGCCCGGGTGCCGCATATATCGATCGAAACTGTTGTTGACAGCGGGTCAGCGGCAGTGCCAAGTAATGGCAGCGGTAGCGGCGCTGTCGTGTCATTTGAGGCTGGAAACTGGGACACCGGAGACGCACAAAGCGCAGATAGTGCGAGAAGCGCCAGAGACAGTATCGGCGGCGGCATGCTGCATGCAGTCAACGGGCGTGTGCGCAGGTCGCAGCTGTCGGCACGGACAAACCCCGAGTACGCCAGCAGCAGGGACAAGAAGAGCAGCTGGCTGGCGAGGCTGCTGCACATGTAATGTGTGTGCAAACATGGTCAATATACAATAGACAATAGACAATAGACAATGTAGGTGTCAGAATGAGAATGATACTTTATTAGGTGTTGTTTTAAAATGCCTGAAGCAAGTGCACATTCACTGGGCTAGCCTTTTCTGCAGCAGCTTGCGGTGCTGCTGGGCGTAGATCTGCTGCATAGTCCAGTGGCTGCTCCACAAGTTCGAATACGAGGTCAGTGCCTGTGCCTGTGTCTGACCGAAACGCGTGTGATGCACGGGAAACGAGCTCTGAAACTGTCCAGGCAGCAGCGCCAGCGGATACGCGTCGCTAGCCGGTGTCGCCAAGGCTGGCGCGTCAGTGAACGACACCAGCGCGTCGACACGGGTGCTGCCTGTGCGGCGCCAGCGCGAACACGTCGCGTCGACGCGCTCGGCGCGCACAGCGGTTGGCTGCAGATTAGCCGGGACCTGGCGGATGCCTGTGTGCGGGTCGACCCATGTGCCGCCGTTGTCCTCGCGCCACATGCGCGTGGCGGCGTTAAACTCGCGCGCCGCCTTGGCCGACGCATAGGCCATTGGGCCAAAAAGGTCCTCGGCGCCAGCATCAGCATCGGCTGTGGCTTCAGCCGCCGAGTCTGCCCGCCGCTGCTTGAGCCTGTTGGTCAGGGACGCCGTGCGCGGCCACGCGGCCGCCAGGCTCTGCACCAGCGACAGCCCATCGACAAAGCCGCGGTCGTCAAAGTGCATGCGGTGCGCGGCCGCGGCGGGCTCGAAGGCGGCCTCGGCGGTCTCAGCAGCGCGGATGCGGCGAAAAACAGGCTTGCGGCGCGCAATGGCCGCGTCGGCGTCAGCACCGGCCCCGGCGTCGGCCTTCTCAAAGGCAGTGGCCATGGTAAGCGCGCCCGCGCCGGCGCGCAGCTGCAGCTGAGAGGGCGGCATCAGCTGCTGCGCGTGGATCTGCGCCCAGCTGCTGACAACGGCGCCGGGCTGCGTTGGCGACGCCGGGCCGAGCGCGTCGGCGGGCGACTCGGGCGAGCGCAGCGGCGTCAGGCGCCGGGCTTTGCGCGTCGACCCGGGCGTAATGCCGGCCGCGTGGGCGGCCATGACGCTGTGGTAGACGCCCATGTTGGCGACGACGGCGCCCTCAGCAAACTTGGCCTCTTGGCGCCGCGCCGCCACCCAGTAGTCATCGGTGACGTAGCGGCCGTTCTTGACGATGCGCGCGCCAAACTCGCGGAAGGCCGTGCGCGCCGTGATCATGGCGATCGGCCGGAACCGCGTTACTTTTGGGATCAGCCGCCTGTCGGCCAGCATGTCGCGCTCGCGCTGCGTTGTCTCGACGCGCCGCATACGCGGGTGCTGCTTGAACAGCATGTACGAGTCGCGCGCGCCCGTGAAGCGGCAGCAGTCCATCGTCAGGATGTACTGGCGCCGTGGGTTGCTGCGGAACGGCGACGTCACCACTGGGCAGATGAATTCGCGCCCGCCCAGCAGCTGCCCCAGCGTGTCGATCTTGCGCTCGCCCTCCGAGTCGGCCTCGTCCTCGCTGTCGTCCGACGAGCTGACAGTGGCAGTTGGCGCGACGAGGCCGCCTTGGGGCACGTGCATGCTCAGAGCCGCGCTGAGGCTGGCCTTGCGTGTCGGCTGCCGCGTGGGCGTCTCGAGCACAGCCAAACCAGCGCCGTCCTCGTCCTCGCTTCCGTCCCCGGCGGCGGCGGCGGCAGCAGCAGCACCACGCCTGGCGGCTGCGCGCGGCGTCCGCGCAGCACTCTTTTTGGCCAGTCGCCGCTGCTCAAGCACCGACTTTGGCGGGCGGCCGCGCTTGCCCGGCCACCATGTGCCGCCGCTGCCCGACACCACAGCCTGCGACGCGCGGTCATCGCCGACGGCCTCGGCCTCAGCCTCTCCTTCCGGCTCTGTGGCCTCTCCTCGCTCATCGTCAGTGGCTGCCAGGCTAGCCTGTCTGCGCATGCTGCTCCCACCCGTGCTCATCCTGGCCACACGGCGGTGTTTTCTGACCGGTGTGTGATCAACGCTATCCACAGGCCCTTGCCTCTTCTTCATGCTTGGCCCACCGTCGCTGCTTCCTGCGCCGTCCGACGAAAGCTCACCATTGGTGACCTGGTTGCGAATGGCTTTTGCAGCCTCAGAAAGGAGCTCGTCAACTGAGTCCTCATCGGCAGATTCTGCTGTTGCCACAGCTGCTGCTGTGGGTGCGCGTATGGTTTGGCGCCGTGTGCGGCCGCGCTGTCTCTGCTGTGCTGTGGTGATGTTGCTCGCTGGCGTTGACACAGAGGACAGGGGCGAGGACGTCGTTGACCAGGCGTTGAGCTTTGAGCGCGTGGCTGCTGGTTCAGCTGCTTGCTCGCTGCTGGCAGCGGCCTCGTCTTCGTGGTAATTACCTGCTGTCGTGCTTTCTTCGGATTCCTGCTGCTGCTGCTGCTGCTGATTGTTCTTGTTGTTAAGGCTGCTGCTGCTGTTGACACCAACGGCTGAGGCGCGGGTGCTGCGACGCATAGTCGGCATTTGAACGATGGAGGAAAAATAAACAGACCAGAATATTTAAAAGGGCGTGATGTCGAGAAGGTGGAGGAAATGAGATTTGCGGCGTATTGTTGTCGTTGGGATTAACAATGGCGTTGCTTGGAATAACAGCAGCGGGAGGAGGCGCACGCTGGTGCGAGAGGTAGGTTGAGGATTGAGAAGGGGATTGCTGAATAAATTATTATTGCGAGCAATAAAAAGAAAAAGGGCAAAGAAAAATAATTATAATTGGAGAAAAAGAGAAAAGGAAATCAATACTCAGAAGCAGCGCATCACTGCACTGTTCTTATTATTATTTCGCTTGACGGTCAATTAAATCAAGACAATGCAACCCAACAGGCGTGTGCCAAAAACAGCCAGCACTTGAAAGAATGCGAGTGCCCAAAAAAAACGTGCTATATTAAAGCAAGTCACATCCAAAAAAAACTTGAAACAAGCGACAAAAGACGCGTAGTGGCACCAAACAAAAAAAGATCTTATCCCTTTCACTCATTCCACAAAAAAATACTCACTCGCAGTGTTCTCCAAACAGGGCCAGGCGCACAACGTGCCTGGCAGCGACGGTCTGCGACTCCATGGTGCTGAACAGAGTCTCCATGCCGCCAACGTAATAAACACCATTGGTGCCGTTGCCCGACCGGTCCAGCACGATCGGCGGAAGCCGCGGCCTGCTGAGCCGAAACATATCGGAAGAAGCCGGGTTCGAGTACGCGGCGCCGTTGCGTGGGTGCAGCCGTGGGTACGCATCCCATATATGGGAGCGCTGCCACTCAACACGTGCAAACACGCGCGCCAGGTCGACGGGGGCCTGCGAGAAAATCTTGACCAGCACCGTGCCGCCGCGCTGCCCGCACAACCCACGGCCCGCCGAGTCGAGGCACGCGAGGATTGACAGGCAGTTGAACGGCTCGGTCGTGTGCTTTGGCGTCACGATGAGCCGCGGAAGAGCCTCGCCGCTGGAGTCGGCCGGGAACAGGTCGCCGCGCAGAACGCCGATGGCAAACGTGACGTGCATGGTGACGTAGGCCGCGGCCGCGTCTTTTTGGCGCTGCCCGTCCAGGACACGCAGGTTGGCCAGGGGTAGTGGAGCCGCCACAATGACCGAGTCGAAGTCCATGGCCGCAGCCGAGCCGTCCCTGACAAAGCTGACGCGATAGCCGCTGCCGCTGCCGCTGCTGCTGCTGCGCTGCACGTCGTCGACGGTGGTGCCGAGATGCACGTGCGCGGCCGAACTGTTAAGCATGCGCACAAACAACTGCCAGTTGCCGCCAGCCACCGAGTATGCGGCGTCAGACTCTGCGGCCATCGAGATGTGCGCACCCATCGCATTGACAGCGTCGACATCCTGCATGTAGTTGATGCGCGTGGCCAGTGATACGACCTCGCTTAGCAGGCGCCGCCCGATGGCATTGGCCGCGCTGCTGTAGAACTCAGCCGCCGTGTAGTACAGTGACGCCTGCATGTGCGGCTTGTCGCTGACGTAGTCGTCCCAGGACGCAAACGCGCCACGCGCTGGGTCGCCAAAGTCGGCATACGACTGCATGAACTCGTCAACAACCTGCTGTGTGCGCATGCGTACCTGCGTCAGATCACCCGTTCCGCCGTACCGCCAAAGCATCTGCAGCGCATCACGGGACTTGTGGTCCGCCCACTGCCGCACAACCCACGACCCACCGGCCGCCCCCGAGAGCGGGTCCCACAACCCATACGCACCCAGTGCCCAGATGCCGCCGACAGAGCCGCTTGTCGCTGCGCCCAGCGTGCATGGGTGCGCACACAGCGTCAGATTGAACTTGCGCGCCAGGCCGACGAGATGCTGGTTTTTGCCAATGAACATCGACGCACCAATCTCAAACATGAGTGTTTGGTTGCTGTACTCGACGCTGCCCGAGTGCGCCCGCCCGCCAATTCGCTGATCTCGCTCAAACACGTGAATTATGGCCGGAGCCTCACCGCGCCCAATGAGCTCCTCCTGTGCAAAGTATGCCGCCGCCGCTCCTGCCGCGCCACCTCCAATAATGGCTATTCGCCGTGCTCTGCCTGCCGCCCCGAAAAAAAGCAAAATGCAGACACCAAATAACCCAAAGTTCAAGTTCAGTTTCATAGGAGATAATATAACTTGCCAATTGTATAAACCAAAACAAATTAATATTAAAAATACAATGAAAAATCGGGACTAAAAAACGACAACAAAAGTGCTTCCCATTTCATGCCCAATCCTCAACATCCATTATGACATTTGGACGCCTGATGACGTCGACAATACAATTGGATTGGTTAACCAATTGTCACTATTTATACCGACCTTGATGAAAATTGAATATTATTTTGGAACGAATTAAATGAAAAATTAGAAAGCACCGAATGCGTACCAAACAACGCCCCTTGTGGGTGCCAATTATACTAGAGATTTTAAATTCTATGGTTTGATAAAATGACAAACGTTCTCTGTTAGCTCCTTCCAGCCATGCCTCATATTCAGGTTCCAACTTGTTTGTCCTGGTAGTGGGCGTCCACACGGGTTTTGAGTTTCCCCAATATGTTATCTATATCGGTGTTCAATATACCTGGAGTATATTGACTGTCTCAGCCAAGTGAGCTTGCGACTGGGTCTTAAAGACCCAAGTGAAAGTTCTCTCGCATTCATAATTTTATGCTCCCGTCGTGGACACATGAAACATGTGGCTCTGTGTCTCAATTGGCCTGGCAGCCAGGCAATGGAGCATAGCCGTATCTCTGGTCCAATGTATGCGTCATGGAAGTATATTTTTTTACAGCAGTGAATGGCGGGGTCACCATACTCCCAAAAGAAGCAATAAAAGCTCAAAATCAATGCGCAAGGAAAAAGAACAATGCTGATTGGAAATTAATCCGTAAATATAATTATTTCTTGTTTCCATATTTCAGCCAACCAAATGCAAGCACAACGAGAAGCTCAAAATTTTTTGTTTATATTAAAAAAGTTTGTTTTTTGTTTTTGTCGCAATCAATCGCAACAAATTTTCATCTTTGCAACTTTCCACCTTTGCTTCTACTTTTAACCTTTGCTTTTTCTTTCTCAATTCGCACTATTTCGTTCGATTTGCTCTTTTCCTCAATTTTCCATTACTTTTAGCATACCTCAGTGCTTATCACACACACACACACACTCTCTCTCTCTCTCCCCCTCTCCCCTCTCTTTCTATTTCCCTTTCCTTTTCTCTCAATGATGTCTGAGCTAGCTCCTCCGAATAAGACCCCGCCGAATCAAATAGGCGTAAGTACTTCAATATAAACGGATTGTTATGATATTGATGAATTATTTATTGTTGTTTATTCTGCGTGCATATAAAACAAATTCGGACGCTAATTTAAAACATTTTGTTTTCTTTTTTATTAGAACAGCAAGACAGGCGGCACTATCCAAACGCCCTCGAAAAATCAAAAAAAGGAGGAACTGCCACCTGGGGAATCGGAGCCCCCCGAAGTACGCGATAGGCGCCGTCAGCGGCTGCTGAAATGTCTCGGCGATAACATAAAACACAACTATCTGTTCAATGCCTTTGTTGAATCGCTGGGTGTGAAGGAGCGGTATGAACGCTTCATCAAGGATTGGCCTGATCTCTTCCTCAGCATAGCCAGGGGGTCGCCAGTGGCTGATAGCAAAGGCATCGTAGCCAATACAGATCGCCCTGTTGAAGAGTTCGGCGATTTCCCCATTGCTGATGTGTTCAAAAGCAACTCGGGGAAATTGATCGGGTTGGCTAAGGAAGCTCGCTTGGTCAAATATTTTATCCTCCTCTTCAACGCGATGGGCAATGCAGTTCGTGTCGCAAATAAAGATATTCCAGCAGGCGGAACTCCAATCCCAGACTGCAGGGTTAGTCTGAAGGACCATCAGAGTGATGCTATACTAGGCACTCCGCACAAGCCAGATATCGCGTTTTATCACAACTACAAGAGACGTGACATTCATTCCGTCCATGCTATACTCGAGGCCAAGATGGATCCAAACCCCATTAGAACCCCAGAGGATACTCGTGGCCAGCTCGCAGATTATGGACATTTACTTAATGATCAGCAGGCAACCCGCACGTTTGCGCCTGTCTTCTACCTCCATGGGCACATCCTGACGCTTCACGCATATTATCGTGACAAACTGTACATCGTCGAGCTCGGCGAGCTATGCTTTGATACGAATTATTGGACGTCTGATGGAGCTAAAAGAATTCAGTCATGCCTCATGCAGTTCTGGTTCCTGCTGACTCTTGAGTCGGACATTTTCGGGCATTTCTGCGATGTCTCAGAGGAATCTGACTCTTTCTTTTTTTCGCAGGAAGTCGATGTGGAGAGCAAGGGCGATTCGAAGATCGAAGTCTTATACTCGGTTTCCCAAGATGTCAAGAATGTCAAGGATGTCAAGGATGGCGCTGCTCTATTTTGTATCAAGGAGACAATAGCGCGTTATTCATACATGGTTGGGCGCCATGTCCATTTATTCAGGGGGAAATTCAATGGGAAGCATGATGCTGTGCTGAAGCTTTCCTGGACCCCAGTCAATCGTTTGCCCGAGGGTGCCGCATACGCCATCCTCAACAAGAGACCAGTCGAATGTATCCCCAAGATCTTTTCGAAGGGCCTGCTCATCAGCAACCTCAATGGATACCGGCTGGAGTTTGTGCTCATGGAGTACTGCGGCCAGTCAATGGCCGAGTACCTGAAAGTCAAGACCAAAAAGGAGATACGCAAGCTAGTTCCTAGCTTTGTCAAGCAGCTGACCCTGTGCCTTGCCCAGGCAAATGACACTGGTGTCCTGCACAGGGATATCTCAGCAGGGAATGTGTGCATCAAAAACGACAAGGTGTATGTCATTGACTGGGGCTGTGCCAAGGTCATTGGCTGGGGGACTACTAAGGATGCTGCCAGGGATGCTCCTAGGGATGCTGCTGAGGACACTGATGAGGACACTGATGAGGACACTGATGCGGAGACTGATGAGGATGCCGCTGAGGATGCTGTTGAGGATCCCACTGAGGACACTGGCCCAACCCAACTTAAACATATTGAGGTTGCCGAGCAGTGGGGGTTCAATGCGACAACAGTGGGACAGGTGGAGGTGGCCAAAGACCCATTTACAGGGACGCCGCTTTTCATGGGAATTCCCATGCTCAGCAGCAGCCCCATCCGGGGAATCCTTGACGACATGGAGAGTGTTTTCTATGTCGTTATGGACGCAGTGCGCCCAGCTGACACTAAGAGGGATGATGTTCAGGGGTTCAAGTTCCTGGACAGCCAAAGCCTGGCTTTGAGTCGGTACAGCATCATGATGGTTGAGGAAAAGTATCTGGAATTGTTTGGGATAGGAAATCCAGGGAAGATATTCAGGAACCTATTCCACTCAATGCGCCGGTTCTTATTTGAACCGGGAAACCAGTACATTAGCCACCAGCTCTGGTGGGACAGTACATTTAAACGACAGGCTAACTGGGATGCTGCTCCCAGGTTTATGCATCCCAAGGCGGTTGAGCTCCTCAAAGAGGATAGTGGCCAGTTTAAGCGACCAGCTGAGGACGAGATCAACGCTGGGTCATTCAAGAAGCTAGCACTTTAGGTTTTTTTGTTTTTAATAAATCTTTTTACGACCCCAAAAATTAACTGCAAAAGATAAAATTATACATTCTATTCATTTTTTCTTCACGTTTAATAAAGATTAAAACTCTTGTCTGTCCCTCTTTTATTTACAGATTCACCAACCCACCGATCACCTTTCGCCGATCACTTTAGCTGTAAACAACATACTTTTAAACTCGCACATTGGCCAATTTTACTTGAACATGGTTGATTTCATCCATAATTTTCGATTTTTGCTATTTTGCCAAATGATTTCAATTTAACGTTATTCTTTCTTTCTTTATTTTTCCTTTCCTTTCCTTTCCAATTCACATTTCGTAATTAACAAATTACTGTTCTTTTTTACACCCTTTCAATATTCTTTTGCTAGCATAGACGATAGCTGGTACCACCTTGCAATTGGCGTCGGAGCAGCACTCGGCACATACCGGGTACTTTCGCATCTTTTAGACCAATCACAGTATGAGTTAGATTTCTGCTGCACACAGCCAAAGACAGCAATAGCGACACGCCTGATATTCCAGGACCAATAATCCCAAAAGGGAGTGCGGACAATGAGGCAGAATTGGACATTCAGATGCCCGAAATGGTTAATTCCTTGGGATAATTGGCGCTGAATTCAGAAAACTTTAAGCTGCTGGATACTGTGTCTGAGCTGCTGCTCGATACGGCTATGCGGTGAGAGGTGCTGCAGCTGATAGTTGTGCAGGATCAGGGCAATTCAGCAGCAGAGGGGGGACTGGTTGAGGACAGTTGTGTTGCTGCATGTGCTGCTAATGACACTGCAGTGGGATGGCAGGGTAGTTTGGGCTGACGGCACATGCAGCAGGAAGCTGGCGGCAGGCTGCTTGAGGTGCTCAGCAAAACACTTATGCAGTCAGCCAACAGCTCGGCTTGAGGCAGCAGCAAGCAGAGGCAGCAGTCAGACTCTGTGATTGTGTTGGTATGTGCAGCCATGGTAAAGCAGTTTGCGCTGCGTACCGAGTACCACCGGCGGATAATCGACCTGGTATTTCTGTCTGCATTGCTCAGTGTCGCACGCCAGTCAGTGTCTGAGCTTGAGCTTTTGCGCATGCCGGTGGAGAGTCTCGTGTGGCTGTGTACTTTTCTCACAGCATATCGGCTGGCAGCAGCAGAAGAAAATGCAATGGAGATGGCAAATCCACAGATGGTGCAGCTGCTGGAGCTGGGCGCTGTCGATGTCATCCCCGCGTGTATCTGCAAGGATGACCAGGGCATGTCCCCATGGGGCATTGGGTTTCTGCATGAGTTTGTGTCGCGAAGCCTTGGCAAGGCACAGCTGACAGCAAGTCCTGGGTTGGTGCATTGGCCGTGTTGCAGGCTGGTGCCAAGCAAGTATGCATACACCGACCAGCTGATTCTGCACTCGCTCTGGTGTCTGTGCACATTGCAGGATGCAACTGTGGCACTGGCTGTGCTGGCGAAGGTCATACAGCTAGAGAACTTGTGGCATGTATTGGCGATTTTTGTCTCTGGCACCAGCGCCTAGGCGCACTATTGGAGTATGGTGCTGGTAAGCCATGTGTGTTAAACAACTGATTAGTGTCTTGAATAGAATATATATATCTTAACTAAGAAAAGATAGCTGAACTAATGACTATTGTTGTAATAAGAATAGTTTATCTGTAATATATTTATGATTTAAAATCCACCAAAAGGGAGCTTCAAGAGCTCCGTTTATCTATTCAAAGCTATCAACAGATTAAATAGAAATCGTGATTGTAAATAATCACAATTTCAAATAATCGCAATCTCACAACTGCAATTGTCACATGACATTGTAATAATTGATGTCACAAACTCAGTAGAGTGCCAATATTAGGCAGCGGCCATGAATAATCCCTAATTGCTGTGTTCATCTGCCGCATGCCAACAAGTAATCTGTAGCCCCCGAGTTTTTAATGACAAATGCAGACGACACAGAGTGTTATGTTATAAATATATATATTGAACTAAAATGAACTAAAAGAAAGCTAAAGGATGAACAGCCTCCACTGTTCATATCCATTGGTATTTATGCGTGTGTATTAATTCCCATATATCCAAGGAATTAACTAGCGATTGATTCATTAATCAATCGCTGGAGACAAGCCGCAATTTCTTGTATCACATACAAGGTAAAAACAAGCCAAGGCCGCACAAACAGCAAGATAAGCGTTGGATAAGACATTAAACAATGATAATAATTTGGATGACCGTTATTAAGCCTGAATGGGGTCAATAGGTGAAATGCTCTGGAACATGCAACAAAACCAATGATAGCGGCTACCTTGTCCACAAAGGCCCACTAATCAGACGACAATAGGGTATTACAGGGAAAGTCAACCCCAACGCTGTAAAACTAGTTTCTAACAATATACTCAGTTTAACTCAAAGTCTGGAAAAAAGAAACCTCGACAGGCTGTGCAATTTGCCGACCCACAGTGCCTAAAATAAAAATGGATACATATGTGGTGCCCAACACACATTTCAAGCCACTATCTTCCCTTTTCAATAATCAAGATTGCCCTCATGGCCGCTATACATATTTCTGTTGTTGCTGGCTGACACCAAGGAGCACCATTATGTTTACAGCACTGCCCACACAGCACTGCCCCCTTTTCAGCTCCTAAAGTAACTTTTGATAGTTAAATATATTAATTTAGCCCCAGATTTTTATAGAGTACGACAACATATATAACATTTGAATAAATCAGGGCGGCACTAATTACAGCACCTCATGGTAGTCCGGCACCTGGGATGACCTGGGAGAAACATGAAAACCACAAGAGCGCTGGAGATAAATACATACACTTGTTTCAAA